>NW_013952566.1:665062-684344 GCF_001266775.1 Austrofundulus limnaeus | reverse complement strand
AGTCAGGACCATGTTGTTATTGGCTCTTAACACAAACACTTGGGAGTACCCCCCCCCACACACACACCCATTCTGTTTGATTGCGAGTCTTTAATGAGGAAACCCACCCGTGTGTCAGACCCTGACCCTCTGAGTGCACTGCTGGGTTTGTCAGCACCTTGTTTTGATTTTTGCTCATCAGCACAGTGATGAAATGATGGTGGCATTATGTTGGCACAATTAAACACAAACAAAGTTGTCATGTTGTTGACAATGTGATGATTTGCAGATTTCACAAACAACCATTTTTTTTTCAGAACCAAAATCTTTAAGAGTCAGATCTGTTTTTATTACAGTGGCCCCCCGAGGACCCAAAGACCCCAGCCTTTTTTCTTCAGATTTTCAAAATCTTTACATTTATAAATGATTTAATAAACAATGTCTTTCAAAATGTGTGCCGAGGAACATTTATCTGGACATTCAAACCAGTTTTTGTAGACTGGTGAAGCCCTGCCCATCTTTAGTGGTCTTTACTGATCTGTTTCCAGTTAACCTAATTAGTCGACAACTGCTCCTCCAGCTGGTTTTTATTTGTATTCTGTACTTTTACAGCCTCTTCTTCTTCCTGTCCGGTCTTTTTTTGAGACATGCTGCTGCCATAAACTTAAAAATATTTTGTAAGACTTGCACGTGTTTCGTTTTTATTTACTTTTTACTGAATGTCTAAACTTTGTCAAAAATCTGAGTTGTAAATTTTTTTTGAGGCAGGCTAAGAAGTTCAATCTTTGTATTGAATGATGATTTATTGCTTGTTATTTAATAAAAATGAACAGAATAATATTCTAACTAGGGGTGCACAGATTTCCTCAACTTTGGGAGATCGGAGATGGGCCGATATTTGGATAAGATCAGCTTCTCATGTGCCTCCACAAAGGTCTGAAAGTCAGCCACTGTTTCCTTTTGCTCTGCTGCGAGCACTATGTCCAGTTAAAACAGGTTTTTATTGTTTCAAGGGTATTTTTCAGTGTTTTTCAGTAAAATAAGATTGGAACAKTGAAGGCGTACCTTATGACACCCGACAGTGTCAGCTGTTTATAAAATCTGCATTGAGTTGGCAGGTCAGACWTTTTAAAGATGGTGATTGGTGCAGCTCTAGCTCTAAGGCAAATYTTGAAAAAACGTGTGGATATCATGCTGATTGTTTTGTGAGCAAATGACAACTTTTCTCATGATTTAATAGAATTTTAGGATATTTTCCTCAAACCAATATAATCAGTCGTTTAACTTTATTTTAAAGCTCCTTTAACTGAAGTTATTTGTTTTAACGTGAAGCTCTTTTGAAAGCTTTGTTAGCATATCAGAAGATAGTCATGGCACAAATTTATAATAAAGCTGTATCTCGTTGAAGTTTTTTTTTAATGTGGTTTTTGAGCCAAATTGTCTCTTAAACATGGAATAAATTGGGTCCTTTTACACTTGGAGGTGTTTGCCAGAACAGAAACATTAAAAGATTTCAGGGATCCCACCTGGATCGAACAATGACGCTGAACTCGTTTAGCTCTTCGGTAAAGTTTCAGGAATATCTAAAGGTGCTGTTTGTGAAATGTGGACCAGGCGAGAGCAGCTTGTAAACAGAAGCAGTCTTTGTGGACGTGTCCAATGAAAGTGGGGGTGGGGGGTTGAGCGGTGGTGTCTGGTGGGGACATCCCTCTCAGTCAGAGCTGTTTTGTCTCTAACTGTAAGTCTAACACAGTCTGAAGGACCTCAAGCACCTCTGGCACTGGAGGAAGGGGAAAAAAAAGTGCACCAATTTGACATTTTGTTGGATTTTGGTGACAAATCGGTCGGTAAACAAGGTGACATGCGCAGATATCATATTAAAGGATTATTGGCAGATGCTAAATAGGAATTTAAAGCTGCTGAGGGCGCTCCGCGTGTTGAATCAAAACTAACGGAGGAGCCGGAGCAGCTGAACACCAGCAGCTGGGGGGGATTTTGAAAATGAGCAAAGTCGAGGTGAGAAACTGAGCTGAATGCAAATCAGAAGGATGTTTAGAGCTGAGGTGAGCTTTGAGTTTTACTCACTCAGAGCTCCCTGAACTATAAGGATGCTGCGTCTAAACATTATTCACCCACTGACACGTGTATTACTCTTCCTTTCTTCTGAAGTAAACTGATATCTGGTGCAAAGACTGSTTCAGTGTTTTACCCAAGGAGGACACTGAAAGGCTGAGGATCAATCTGCTAACCTKTCATTTAGAGGAGGATCTCTATAAGCTGATCCCGGACACTTTTTGGCCCGATAAGTTTATTTTGGGTGCATATTCACAAAAAAAATATTTTCTTAACCTTGAGTTTAACAAGTTTCTTTCCAATCATTTATATGCATTTTTTTTAAAGGAACCAGACATTTTTTTTCCTTTTCGTCTTTTCAGAAATGGTCCTAAGTAGTTCTGCAGAACTTCAGAACACAGGCAGCCTTTTTATTTATGCTCACTCGTGTTTCTGTACCCAAACCTTTTTCAAAAGAACTTTATTTCTGCTGACTCCGACCGGTTTCTGCTTTTTAATTAAGGAAATCAAAGTCAAGAGAGCAATAGCTGATATTAGCTTGGTATCAATGGGGTGATTTAAAACAGAAATGTTTTGTAGGAAACATTTGAGTCGGACCAGAAATTTCTTTTTTCTGTCTCTGAGTTATGAAGGGTTAAAGTACCTCCTTGGGGCCAGGCCTTTACGTAGGAAGCTTACAGACATTTATAAAATTTACGTAAGTTAAAAAAAGTGCCAGATTAGACTGAAAATTATGATGATACTGTAGAGTGGTTTGGGGACTCGTCCTAAAGTCCAAAAAATTGGACTAGCTTTGGTCAAACCTTGAAAATAAATGCCATGAACAATCTGATGCAGTRTTATGAAATGTCCAGTGTTGTATAAAGTACCTCAAAATGATACTTGAGTAAAAGTACAAGTATCTTATAAAAATACTTTGGTAAAAGTTAATCTTGCCTAAGAATATTACTTGAGTAAAAGTCTTAAAGTATCTGATATTTTTGTACTTAAGTATCAAAACTAAATTTCTGACCACAAAATCTACTTAAGTATTAAAAATAAAAGTATTGAGTAAAAGTGAGCAGTTAGATTTTCCTAAATCCGTAACCGATGGGTTGCTGGTTTGATTCCCCTGTTCCATCCTAACCCACGTCCTCTATCCAAGCTGGCACAATTTATTCCTTGTGTCTTCCTCTGGCTTCATAAAATAATTATGGTCCTGCACGTTGCTTACAAAGTTTATGAAAATTAGAAAAGTAAAACAAAATCAATTCTTGACAAACCCAAAAATCACCAGCTGAAATAAAGACGTCGGAAAACAGCATGGCGTCGTTCCGATACCCCTCTAGTTAAATGCATGCTTGGTGGTACCGGGTGAGGTAGTCACAAGGCTGAAATTATTGGAATGTGTAAAGGGCAAAACAAACATAATGCATTGAAATGATGCGTCCTTTAGTTTCACTTATGAACCCACACCGTCATAAATAAGCAAACTTACAGCCTCTTGTTGGGAACATGGTTAAACTGTGTAAGAAGTTGTGAGCCTCCATTGCGTTGGCATTTACGACTGTGCAGTCTGTAATAAAGAACTGACGTTCTCCCACCGGACTCCACCCTGTCTTAAACTRAACTTCTCCATCTCCTCTCTTTTTTTCCTCACCCGAGGCCATGAATCTGTAGGGATCCCTCTGCTCGGGCGCTGCTTGCTGCTGCTTCCGCTGGAGCTCCAGTCTTGGCTTATCCTCATTTAACTCAGTGTGGGTTTGTACATTGAAAGGTCGACGAGACTGAGTTCATCCCAGTCTAATAAACAGAAAAACGGGGCCGTTCAATTTCCTCGCGGTTGACATTTATGAGCACTGAGCAGATTGATGGGAGGTAAAAACGAACCTCCACCACCCTTCCTGTTTCATTATGTCATTTCCGAATCTTTTAGGTGACGGATGTAAATCTCTGATGAAAGGGTCAACGGCTCAGAGGGCTTTGGTTGTCACGTCYGTCTTGATAATGTTTGGGAAGACAAATGACGGAATCCGACTTCCGCCTCTATAGGCATACGTAGACGYGATTTGACAAGAAGGTGAAAAGCTCCGGCAGTTTTATGGTAAAAGTTCTGCTGGTGAAAATAAATCCACGTGTACGTTCCTGCACTGCTGGGGCAGGGATGTTTGCTTTACTTTGGCGAGCCTTGATTGGTCTGGTGATGGATTGAAGCATAATAGAGCTTCTCCTCAGGCGACCTCCAAAGGTTTATTTGAAGAGAGCTGTGTGTGTGTGTGTGTGTGTGTGTGTGTGTGTGTGTGTGTGTGTGTATGCTAGGGGAAAGCGCATAAAGAAGTGTAAAGAGGAGTAAGTAGGAGTGGGTTATGCAACTAAAGTTCATGTTTCCATTCATGTTCAACACCATCAGCATTTTAAAGCTAGAACAGCTGAGAGAACATTCAAAGGAAACATTTTGAAGAAAAGAGAACACAATTTAAAATGAATATTAATTCTGTATATATAAGGAGGTTAATAGCGATGGTAATGCATTGCAGCTCGTTGGATACTTTGAGGAGATGAATATCATTCGATGCCTTTTCATCTCAGTTTTAAATTAAGACTTTTTTATGGTAAAGAAATAATAAAGTTGGACCAGTTWTGGTCAAACMTTCAAAATAAACGCCATGAGCAATCTGATGGGAATGAYGCTCAGCTACTATCTCTGCAYRTATTAGCTTAACATCTGTGAAACGGACTGAGTTATAGCAGTTTTTGTGCTTTCTAATTGTGATTATTTGTGACCCATCACRTCGACATGAGAAATAAGTCCAAAAGTGGAATRTGGAGAAATAGGCAGATAAAKGGTTTTGATTTAAATGTGTGCAAAAATTGCATTTTGTCAAAATATAATGAATTAATGCCTTATCAATGAATGAACTGTCTGAAATATAATCCTAAAAAACATCTTTGAAGCATTTTTTTGAGCCGTAGCAACAAAAAACCTGATTTTGAGGAAAAACGCCTCAAAATCAGTGAAAAGTTTTGAAATCTTCACTGTAAGTTAGCAATGTTTTTGTTTCTTTCCAAATGGGAAATCTTAATATACAAATACTATTTGAGATTTCCTCTTTATATTGACATAAAAAATTACTCAAATTTACATAAAAGTAGGATTCAGACCAAACAGTACTGTATTACTGTAACCAACAAGACAAATGAAGACATATCTCTGGGTAAGCTTATGATATCAGAATGATCCAGGTATCAAAATGTAGCATTTAAAGCCAATAATTTGAAAAATGTAATTAGGTCATTTTGACCAAATTTGACTTAATCCTCATTTCGACATGATGGGTCACATGTATGCTTTCCAAAAGTTTCATTAAAATTCTTGTAGCAGTTTATGGGATATTTTACAGTAAAATGGGGTGGACTCCCAATAACAAATGCTAAAGTTTTAAGCAGAGGCCTTGCCAACATAGTATCACCCTTTGGAGTATRTGTTGAAAATAACTTTTCAATCAGATATTAACCCAACATCTGTAACACTGAATGAGTTGTGACCATTTTTTGTTTTGGCCAATAATCAGCTGTGGTGGCCATGTTTATTTTGACTGATTCCAAAAGTTAATCACTTGAAGGTGTACAATCTAATAACTGAAAGTTTCGTTAAAATCTATCTAGTGGTTGAAGACATTACGAGATATTTTGCTAATAGACACAGTGTTGAGTTTAAGTAGTAAATGGTGAAACATTTGTTGGGTTTTAGCCATTTTTGTGTTTTTTAAAGTGATTTAGCAGCCATTTTCAATTGGGTTGACCCCAGTGCTGTGTTCACACCGAACGCATTTTGAGCAGCAAAAAAGCGCACAWCRCCTCCAGCTGGACGCACTATGTTCAGACCRGGACACAGAGCAGACGTGCGTCTGAAGAGGGAGGAGCGTCTTTTTTTTCTGGTCTGTCCTTGGYGGGTGAAATAAAGATAAAATAAAAGAAAACGGCTTTAATTTATTTACTAAAAAGCAAGCGAACATTGCGCACAGCAGATAATTAACTCACGAGATGATTTAGAGGCGATTTGTTCGGTTACTTTCGCCACTCCATAAGCTGCGAGCTGACGGATGTTTTTTTTGTCCCGAGCAGCTGACCCACATCGGTACTGATATATCCTGCCAGAAAATCCAACTGCAGATGGTCGATTTCAGGTAAAGATCTCCWGTCCGTCTGTTTCGGTTCAGTGGGCAACATTCAGGAAACTGTCACGTGGAAAAATGAGTCTCTCTGATTGGTTGTCAAGATGCGTCGAGTGGTGAAAAGATCAGATTTTTTAACTCGGGCGGCGGCTGCTTCCGCAGCACTGCATGCGTGGAAAATGGTTTGCCGCCACTTCCGTGTTCCTTGGGCGCCGCGCCAAATGGACGTGACGCGACACACGACCACTAGAGTTACGTCCACCATAGACTTTGCATGTAAACTGGCTGCTCCTGCAGCTCAAAACGCGTTCGGTGTGAATCCACTATTAGGGTTAGGTTTGTAGATGTACATCCAATGTTTACATTGTCCATCTTTCCATAAAATTACTTAAAAGGTCAATATTATGTGTTTCTCGGTCATATAGTTCTATTCTATACCATAATAAAGTAACTATGTCACCTTCACTTGTTATAAAAATGCTGTTTTTATGTATGCATCAAAAATAAACTTGACTTTGCCTTGAAACTGTCCTCTGTCTCTTTAAGAACCTCCTGTTTTATGGTTCGCTTCCTGTTTTTGGATCGGTTTCTGAATGGTTCAAATGCATGCGTGAATGCCAAGTGGACCAGGGTTCACTTTAACCGTGCCAAGACTTTACAAGATTTGTGGGCAGAGCAGAGTTCAYTTTTTTGGTCCACATCAGAGTTTGATTACACATTCACACCTCCCCCAAACGAACAGGAYTTCTTAGGCAAATGATGTACAGTTCCATTTGAAACAGACCAAACTGGACCCCACGGTCTAGCACAGCTACTGTATCTTTATAGGGACATTGCATTGACTTCCATTAATTTCTATATCCGAACCATGACCCCTTACCCTTAATCTAACCCCCAACCCCTAATAGCATTTCTCCCCATGGGGACTAGGTTTAGGTCCCCATAAGTACCARTTAGTCCCYACAAATARGTGCATATGCCAAAAATAGTCCCCTCACAGTAGGGAACACCTGCTCACTCTCTTGGGTTGAGTGAAATACTGGTTATTCAAACGACTTTTCTCATCTTGTGGAAATGTTGAATTCTCCCTCTGAGGTCTTTCTTGAGTTCCTTGGCCTTCTTTTTTTTCTCTGAGCGTTGGTCAGTCCAATCAGAGCTGTCAAACCAGCTGCAGTCAATAATGATCTCTAATGAAACATTAACAAGCCTTGGCCTTGTCAAGATGAAATACATTTTAGAGACCTCGGCACCACTTAACAATATATTTAAATTAATGTATGTATATATCTGAGCCGACATTCGTTAAAAGTACCTTTTTGAAGCATTATTACAAAGATTTTGCACATGTAAGTACTGAAGATATGTTTAATAAAATAGATAAAACAAACATAATAGATAAAAACAWGCCTGTAGTCAGTGTATTTCAGGACATCTTGAGTGAAAAGAGCCTTCAGWATTGAAAGGCTTTGCTTTGTGTTCGTCTCTCTTCTCTGAGTTGTTGCAGCCCTGGGGAATCCTGAGCTGAGCTCTTCTTCCATCTATTTCTATCTCCTATGTGGTGACGCACAGCATCACCGTGTGTGCGTGTCCCTGATGTATGCATTTGGAAACTGCCCACGGCGTGTAATGGGGTTTCTCTATTTTGCATGGATCGATTGTTTTGTAGAGAGATGGGAGTAAAAAGTGGCGTTGTGGCCACACCTGTTTAAAGGAAGAACTGCGAGCTCGTGTTGTGTGCCGYTCCCTGGTGGGCCGTCTCACAGTAGCCGCAGTGATTAATGAGCTCCAATAAGGGCGCTGACAGTCCAAACTGTCGGCCCACCCTTAACCCGCCCCCATAGGGGAATTGTGAATAATTTCTGCCACTTCCTGGTTTAAGAGCCCTCCTGGGTGGGAACCAGTTAAAGATGGAGGAAAAAACTCTGTTTAAAACCAGGAATCTTCAACAGTTTTAAATATATATAAAAAATCAGACCACTTTCCTTTGGTTGACTGGAAAGCAGTCAGGATGTCGTCCTTGATAATAAAGATGAGCAGAGCTCAGTTCTGAACTGCTTGTAGCCTCATCTACATCCTGRACCAGGAGCCAAGATTGGAGCAGAAGTAATAACACTGTTTCCTACTGGGAAGCTTGAAAGATGTGGATGTAGTCGCCGCAGGCTAAATGAAACGTGAGGATGTTGGTATTTCTTGTCTTTAATTTTGCAGCTCCAACTCCGGAGACTGTGGAATTTTTAATATTCTGAATGCAGAATTACTCATATTAATAACAGGCTGTTGGTTGGTGTGTTTTTCTTTTTTTTAAACATGCTTGATATGCTGTTTCAACACATACCGTTGTAGCCTTTTAACCATGTCATTTTTAACAGGTAATGCAAATGCAGCCAACTGTAGTTTAAAAATAAGAAAAATTACATAAATATAATCAATGTTTAGAATATCATCCAATTTCTCTATAAATGCAACAAAACCATTTCAGTTCAGCATAATGTTAAATATTATCTAATTCCAGGGTTTCCCCCAGAAAAATGGCCAAGCTCAGTGGTAGGGCCGCTTCAGCAACCCGCTTGGCCCACCATGTTTTTGTAAAAAATATTAAAGTTGACAGGAAATTTGAAAATATGATGCAGTGTAAATTAGAGTTGGGTGATATTGGGAAAAAAATTAATCACGATTAATTGTGGTATTTAGACGAAAACGATTAATTTGACGATTAATCCCCTGGAGTCCCTGGACACCCTTATGTCCTGGTCACATGACCAATTTAGTGGGAAAGATTTGCTCTTCACAAAAATCTGTTCCAAATTGTCAAAATTACAGACTTCGGGCTATACATTAAATTTTAAATTGTGTTGATAGATAAATAAATTACAGATTTTTTTAAAAATGTTCGTCATATTTGAAGTGGAGAGGAGCACCGAGCGGACTGACCGGGGAAATGTCAATATCCAGTCAGTCTGCCTGGTGGCATTAATCATATTAATCGTCAAGTGCCAAAAAGTAATCGATTAATGTTTTTCTGACAATTAATTGCACACGATATGATTATGCCCAACCCTAGAGTAAATATGTATTATTGTTGACATTGTTGACAATACTTGAACACCAAGCTTTTTGAGACTGAGCTAGTTCAGGGGTACAGAGGAACATGATGGGCTACTTGTCTACTTTTAATAATAAAAATAGAATGTATGTTAACACTTGAATGACTGATTACATTATGTTGCACTGCAGAAAACTGTTATTAATAATAAACTGTGATGGAAGACATGATAAATCATTATTTAGAGCTTTGAGTCCAGATATCTCAGTTTGAAAACGTTTTGGAGCTCTTCTGTGAGACTCTAGGTGTGACTGGTAGTCTGGATAGTTTGTCTTCGTCTGTGTCCCTGATGGACTGGAGACCTGTCCAGGTGTCCCCTGCTTTCACCCAAAGGCAGCTAATGTCTCCACCCACCTCAACACTGATTAAGAACAAGGAGGACAATTTATGGATAATTTTTTATTGCAGGAAACAGATATTTAAACATAAAACAGTATTAATTTTTTCCTAACAAATCAGTAACATTTGAAATTCTGCATATTTTGTAAATATATTTTGCAATTTTGTAGAAATCGCCAATAAAGACGACCAATCCTGAGAAATCCTAAATATCTTTAGAAATTTTTTAACTTCTTACGTCAGAATAATTTTTTACTACCTTTTAGTGTTCCAATTGAAATCCATTATAAAGGCATTTTTTGATCCCATATTTATCATATTACAAAGTATTTCCTTCCTTTCAGTAACTATTTTTGTATTTCTGTCTCTCTACTTTTGATTTTTTTATTTGTTCTCTAGTACTCTGTTTTTATATAATGCAAGTTACAATATCACTTTTTTAACAAACAATAAAATTTAACTTTGTTTCAAAACAAATGAAACTTTGTTTCATATTCATTTGCATAACTATTTGGTTTGTCTTTGCATTGGGTCGTCACCCTTTTGTTACTTGTTCATGTATTTATGCTTTAGATTCAGGAGTGATTTGTGACAAAGGGTGGCAGTAAAGGTCAAAGGAAAAGTTCAGAAGAGAGTGGCAAGCCCATCTTCGTTGTATGGTTTGAGATGTTGGCTTTGAGAAGACGACAGGAGAGTACTGGAAGTGTCACAGCTGAAGATGTTGAGGCTCTCCTTGGGAGAGTTAATCAGAAGGACAGCACAGGTTGAACGACTGGGAGATAAAGAACTATTAATTAAAGATTAAGAACCAGAATTCTTTATAAGAAGTGTTTTCCTTTATTTGCATATTAAATCCTTACACAGGTATAGACACAGACCCTTTCACACACACCATCTTGACTTGATATGAAAGGCAGTCGTTCACGCTTCACGTACTAAACAGACAGTTCATTCGGCCCCTGGTTGTTCTTCGGGGGAAAATTGTTTGCACATGTGAAAGGAGCTTTTCTTGTCATTTATGTCCTGCATGACCTCGTTCATCCTGTGAAAAGGAACCCTCCAAAGCTTAAGCTGTAAATCATAAAACATGTTGGCTCGGTTCTGCTCTCCTCTGTTTCTGCACTGTCTCTGAGATGACAAAGTACAGCACCGCCACAATAGGCGTGCCAACACGCGTTGCCATCAGGTTACATCTTAGAGCGGCTTGTCGGGATGTCTTTCCAACATTGGTGAATGGCTTCTGGCTTCCTGTGTTAAATGACTGAGTGCCYGGCACAAAGGCTTGGAAGATATATAACTGTAAGGTTTGTCACATCTTGAAAATCCTTCTGTTTTGAGGTAAACATAATCAACAGTTACTCAAAGCCAATGATTTGGTAAAGGCCAAATTACTAAATAAACAATTGTTTATACTGTATGAAAATAAGAGTAATATTTAATTTCTCAATAAAATTAGTTTAAAATCGTTAAATTGTTGCCAGTATTTAGGGACTTAGATAAATTTTCAAACTTATTTTAGAGCTGTTTTTCCTTTTTGTACTCATAAGACTCTGTGTGCAGATTCCAAAACTATTTAGTTTTTTAAAAATCGGACCCCCATTAAGGATTTAGAGGTCTTTAAAGGCTGAAAATTAGGAAGCAAGTGCTCTGTTGACTTCCATCATGCCATAAAAAAGTGCGGAGCTCTGTAGACATAGTGTGTGTGTGTCACAATTTTGCAACAAATTTTCAAAGCAAAGCAGAAAAGAAACTAAATAAAACCTTAAGATAGATTTCGAAATGCTCAGAGTAGGCTGAGCATAAAAAGGAGTGAAAAAAATCACAAAAACCTGACCCATGCACTGCTGGGATCAGGCAGCAYGTTTATCAAAGTGCCTACAGTATATAAATAGGAGTTGCCATTGACAATAACTGCAAAACCAGCTGACCACGTTTGAAAATGAACTTGGAAAGTTGCTATAATTTTTGGAAAATATTTTAGCACACAATACGTATGTACTTGTATTTGTCCTTCATGACTGCTTGGCCGTGTAACAATATATATATATATATATATATATATATATGAATTAGGTAGCTAATTCAAGCTAACCTTAAAAAATGTGTTATATGGTCAAGCTAGGTTATCCAGCTTAGCTGTTGCGCACTAAAGGTCCAAAAGAAAAAAACAACCAAACATAATTTAGCTTTTTTGTGGCTGAATGGAGACATAAAATAGAACAAATGTGTTTAAATTGAGATACAGTTAAGACAGTTTGGCAGTGTCTCAATCATTGGGCCTCATGCAAGAACCGTTCGTACGCACAGATTTGTTCTTAAGTTGTGTGTACGAGTGATTTAGGAGAATTTGTGGCATTCACCAATGTTTTCGTATTCTAAGATTTTTTTCAGATACAAACAAAATTCAGAGTGGTCCAGACCTGTCGTATATTTTACAAGCAGTCAGTCTGCYGTTATCCAGACGGGTTTTCTTCATTAATAACTTTATATWTMATTWGTTTGAAGRTAWTTTGAGTTGAAAATAAATCACACTCCATAATTATGTTGACAATAGGCTGTTCTGTTTGAATTAGAATTTTAAATGTAATAATGTAGACTAATAACATAAAATGGTTAAATTAAATTACATTGGCTATTAATGCTGTTGTTAATTTTCTCTGTCATTTTCATGAATATAGCCTTACATGGTGTTTTTGGAGTGGTAATTATGCTAATCTCCTCTCTCGTGCACGAGCAGCTGGATAGAACAAGGTGAATTTACGCAGCTCATTTACGCACTTTTCCTGAAGATAGAAGAGTTTGTTGAATCTGACGTGACATGTTCGTACGAACCCTTTGTACGAACAAAAGTAAGAGAAATTTAGGATAAGAATACGAACATGTTCTTGCATGAGGCCCAATGTGCTTTCAACAAATTAAACAGGAAAACAAAGACAGCATAGTTTTAATTTTAATTGTTTTACATTGGAGCTTTTTGGTTTTCTTTGTGGGCGGAGTTTGGAAATTTATCACGGATTGAAGAATTTGTTTTTAAATGTAAGTTTAGCAACTTATCTGATGAAAGGTTTGTTGCAATGAGATGTTTAAAACTTGGGGTGTAACGATACATTGATCTGTATTGATAAATCGATTTGAATGGTTCATGATTCAGTTATATCGAGGCAAAATGAAAATATCCATCTATATCATCATATGCTTGATGGGAATCAATATCATATGCCATCTAACACAGTCACTGTGTTAGATGGCATATGATATCGCATTATATCGATCGCAGACATGTGAATTGAATTCAATCTAAATCATATCTTGACAGACTTTGTGATATCAAGAAATATTGAATCGTTATCCAAACATATCAATGTAATATCGTATCATGATAAAGCTGGTGATTTACACCCCTATTTAAAACAATGCAGTTACAAGCGCTTTTTATTTATTTACTTATAATGCTATTCTGATCAAACTGAATTTTTGTGAAGTTATATCTTGAATAAACAACTGAAGCGATGTGATATAAAACATACACTATCACCATTGTAACGAGGCAGCTCGTGGTGAAGCAATCAAACATCTTTCGCAGACTAGACCGTCTCATTCCACAGCCGTTCATGCAGCCGGCATGAGCAGCGTACGGCCCATGGAGGCTGTGGCCAATGTGGTTCATGCTCTACATCGGCTGCATCCCACAAACTGAGAAACAACCTTTGTGACCAAATTTTATTTTGACAACCTTCAGTTTTGTTCTATTTCRTGTAACCCCCTCCAAACCCTAGCTAAAAGCCTGATTTGTTTTGATGGTAAGGTTGATTTCAGGTAAAGTGTCGACCTGCAGGTTTCCCATCAACAAAACATACACATCTATTGTTGCTTCGTGGCACTGCACAGTTTTCTTGAAGCACTGGTTAGTGGATAAGGTTCAAAACAGTCTAAATTCAAGAAACCGTAAGGCACTGTGGATAAATGAGCTCGATGGTCATTTAAATTTGTTTTATTCAAGACTTTTCTTCTACTAGCTCAGCGTTGGCACAAGCTATCTCTTTAACAAATGTGCTGCTTTGTTTCTAAGAGTTTGGGGAAGTCTATGGAGCAGTGGCGTTCCTTTAATTAATTGTTGTGTCATGACAGTTGAATTGTGGCTCTCAGGAAGATAAATAAAAGACTAGTAAGATACACTTGTCTTTGTATGGTGAGTATGAGGAAGTTGTGTGTAGTTTATCAAGCACTGTTTCATTTCTGTGCTTTTTTTCTCTTACTGTGTAGTAAACAGGAATGTTGAAAAGGCTAAATCTTTTCAACACGTTATATGCACGTGTCAAAGAAGGGTTCAGGTTTATTTTTCCTTCTAACTAGCTGTTTTGCAGCCTCCTCTGTGTCTTATTTTGGCCTTCATGGTTGAAAGTTTCAGCTCTGGTTGCCCTGGAAACCCTCACTGGAATCCTGTCAGGGTCTTCCAGTGGTTTGGTTCCTGCTCTGTATTCAGACCAGCCCCTCCCCTCATAATCCCTCCAGGTCCTGCATATTTTAAATGTAACCCTTCCTCAAATAAATGAYGAATCAAACGAAAACGTTCAGGCCAATTCCATGTACCTTTAAAAATTTATTTTAAGTTGATGGAGGCTATGAAGTGTTTTTTGGTTAGCATCAGTTTGTCACTCACTTGAACAAATAAACCAAGCAAAACAACTTTAGAGTGGATCTGACTATGGATAAGAGGCAGGGGATGGAGATTTTGCAGAGTATTCATGTTCTGTGCTAGCTTGGTTTCCCACTGGTGGACAAAAGAAAGAAAGAATATATTTGACAAATAAATGCAAAAAATTGAACTGCCGACAAGTTGTTGTGGACATGAAGGTTTGTTACACACTGAGGTCTTAATTTATKCACATTCTCTTAAAGAAAACAAGCAATAACGGACCTGGTAAAGTACAGAAACAAAGATTGTATAAAAACTGTGGGACACTTCAGATCAGTATTGTATGCATGACTAGTAGATGAACTCCATTGATTATCTTCTTTGGTATAATATGCCTGATTTATATTTTCATTACCAAGCAGACCATTCTAACTCAATAGCAAATCCTCCTATACAGTCATTAGTTAATTATTTGCCTCCATGTTGCCCTGTGATGGATTGACGATTTGTCCAGGCTGATCCTATCTCTTAACTTACGACTTCTGGAGATAACCACCGGATTCCTGTAACTCTGAAAAAGATAAAGAGGATATAACAATTGATGAATGGATAAAGTTTGGTTTCTTGGGGTCTTCCACTGTTTTAGTGCCTTTACACCTGCCTACAGCTATTATAGAAACAATGGGCGAGCTGATCCTACAGAGGCCTGCAGAGAGGTGTGAAATGTAGCCCAGCAGGATTTGTCCAGTACATCTCCCACATAGTGGCATGATTGGTTTAGAAACTAAGGAAAGTGCACACATGTCAACTTGTACAGATTGTCTGTAAATTGTAAGGATTTTACTTCATTTTGYAGGTATACGGACGTATAGAGCAATCTGACGGATCTTTTCAAGTCTTACGGATTTTTTCAAAACCTCATTTTTAAATTGATCTAACATGTCAGAGCCTGTAGGATGATTTAAAAAACATTAAATAACATCAAACAGCCATCTTCCAACCTGTTCTGCTGCTAGAAATAAGTTTTGAACTTTTTCCCATCTCCTCTCATCCTGCATCGCAGCAGGTGCTTTCATGTCCGCAGCCAACAGACACCCCCCCCTCCCCCGCGGGTGCGAGTTGTACAGATTTATTGCAGAATTTACAGATTTTTGAGGCTCTTTATACAGGTAAATGTACGAAGAGGTTGACGTGAATGGTGTCATGGGTCAAAACATACGCACATAATTTGAATTGTCTGCATTCTTGTGTATGACTATAAAAAACAACAGACATGTAGTGACCAGCTTGGGTTAGTCAGTCTTTGCTCATCAATACAGTCTGACCAGATTGTCTTCTTAAGCTGATTTTGTTGTCTTAAAACAATTCTATCAATCTCACTAATGTATTAGTGGTTACTGCTAACACTTCAACACAAACACATTCCAACCTTTACATCTTTTCAGTTTGGCTTTACATTGTTATTTTGGCAAAAAGGTTGTGATCTATCAAGGTTGTGTCAGGTCCTATGGACAGGTTGTTCTGAGTTGAAACCTTTTATCTTTCAATCAAGAGTTCTTCAGTCAGAGGTTGCAGGTAAACTCAGTCATATAAGCAGCACCTCTGCATAGTGGATCAACCAGTTTGCTAGTGACACATAAAACAAGTTATGTTATACATGATTACCCATGAGATTCATGTGTGGTTTAATGGTGTTTGTAAGAACTGCCRTAAAGGTTTGAAGCTTGGAAGTGTTTTAAGGTGGAAGCGATCCACCTTGGTCTTGACCTGGCTTTTTGCAGCCGTTAGCTTACCAGTCTGAATAAAATAAACTCTATATCTTCAAACTGAGCTTGTTTAAGGAACTAATGCCCCCTCTCCAGGGCTTGCCTGTATATTGCCTTTTTGGTTCAGCCTCGGCCAAATGTGTCTCYATTTCCGRTTCCAACCGCACTTTCAGAACCACCTCGTCAGTGGTTCCAAAAAGGTACAACTTTCGGGCAATGAGTTTTGACATCASCAGACTGCTGCCTGTGGACTGACTGAGCCAAGGCAGAACTATCAAACTTGTTTGCAAACTCCTGGAGAGAGGCGAWGGAGAYGAGCGCACACAGCTTGGGTTGGATGGAGAAATCTGAAACCAGTAGATATCCTGGGAGGTTTTGGACAAACTGGCCGCCCATTGTTAGACGTGCAGTTATAAACAGTGTGGCAACAAAAAAATGATACAAAAGAAATCCGACCGTCGGAGGGTACCACAACGGCTGAAGCTGATGATCCGCCCACAATCACGCCTACAGAGTGAGGGACACACTACGATGGAGACACACGCACACACCTGAGCAGAACTGGACAGACATGAACCAAATAGAGTGAGACTTGATGATGGACATGGGGATTAAATGAGAAGATGCTGATTATCCATACTGTTTCCACAAAACCCCATTTAGTAACACTCAAATACCTCTCTAAAACATCAGAATAGAACACACCAAGGTCCATCAGTATAGTGAGAATTTGAGTAATATTGTGTTTAAAAAGATTTGCCTCAAATTCTATRACAGCTGAGCATCTCTGTAGTTTTAACTCTTTACCACCTGAGTAATTCTTCCTTATAGAGACCATGGCATCTTTGTCCCTGAGCATCAKTCATTCTTCCAAAGCAAAAGATTAGTTTTTCTCTCTGCCTGAAGCATAGACAGTACAGCTTTGTGCTGATTCTCGGTCACTCTATCTCTAAAGTGAATAGAGTTAATTAGTGGTAAGTTAATTTGATTTTGAACATTCTTTTCTTTTGTCTTTGGTGTTACAAAGAAGCAGCATTCATTRGGTCGTCTTTGGTGAAGGTATTGATTTCAAATTAAACCCTGAGATGTTTAAAATGACAAAAAACGGCTTTCTAAAGGCTTAAAGGTGTAGTAGGTAATTCTGGGAGAACTGTGGGCTTAGCATGAAAATTTGGGCAAACACACCTTACAGGTCCCTCCCCCTTGTTCTCTGCTGCTCTATGTCTCGGCCTCCACARCGCCCTACTGCCCCCTCCCTCCACATTGTAGCCCGCCATGAACACGCCGCTCAGGTTGGTGAGCCATTCGACTCAAGGAGATTTATGGTGTCASATAAACAGTTGAACATTCAGAACTCTCAAAGTGGCATTTTACCTGTAACGTTAGCTTGTTTCTCTACCATTAGCACAGCTGCAGTTTGAATGACAACGCACGCTGTGTGGGGGCGGGGCATGAGCAGCACCTACACAAGCGTGATTGACAACTCTCTTGTCTTATTGGCTGTTGTTGATCGGGAGCGGTGTCTTTCTGGAAATTGCAGTAGGACCACGGGGAGGAGCCAAAGGAGCTTAATGTTTTCATAGATTATCTGTTTCATATCCATCTGGCAGGACATGGTGACAGTTTTAACAAATACAGTACCTACAGCAGCTTTAATCCATTTCAATGTTATGCACAAGAACCATTTGTCAGAGAGATTTAAAGGGTCCTGAGTTCAGTTTTTGGTTATTTAGTGGACCTTTATGCATCCAGCTATCTAATGTTTATCTTGTGGTGTCTAACTCAGCTCTGACTGCAGTTCAAAGGCCTCTCCGCCAACCAAGCTCTGCTAGGAAAGATGTGCTCAGTCTTTGTACCAACCACACCTACACACACAAGGCGACAAGAAGCAGTAAAACATGATTACCATGTGTTGAAAGACGTGACGCTCGCCAGTTAGTTTTTTTTCTCCTTTGGAAATACAAAAAAGAAAAAGGGACAAATGTTGGTGACTCACATTGACGGCAATTAGTGCACCGCTGTATCTGGGGAGGTGTGGCGTTGGAGGCGAGTGAATGTGGGAGGAAAGAGGAGAAAAGAGAGACGAAAGCAGGTCTGCAGTGAGTTTCTTTGTACATCTAAACTCCACGCATTCCTCTGGTGGCTTTCAACAAGCGTGCTGTCACAAACAGCGGTTGTTTTACATGAAAAACACGCGGTAGCGTGGTGTGATCTGAAGCTGGCAGCAGTGGAACGCACTCCGGCTTCCAGACTCTTACTTCTCTCTCTCCCCGTCTCCCACTGYGTCTCTCGCCCTCTCTACGCGATTCGCTTTTGTTTGAACGATGTGTGCCTGTGAGTGAAARTAAAGATGCAAAGCAGCAAGAAATTCAATTACTGTTTGGAGGGCTGCTTGTCGTTGTTGTTGCTTGACGTCAGGTGACTTCGGCTTTTGACAGTGTAAAATGAAGCAATGAAAAGGTAGTCAGACAGCATGAAAAATAAGCTTTTGTGCAAACTGAATTGGTGATAAATTAGTTTTTAATATTCAGGGCGAGAGAATGAATTTCAGGTGTGAAGGTATGGAGGTACTATTATTAAAAAGTATGTTTTTCTAGAGTCAGAAAATGCTTACTTGTAAATGTCACAGTGCTGATATAAATATGTAAGCAGGTAATTGATAAATAGAACAGACTGAACGTAACGGAACAAAAACATAGAAAAGATACATTTGCTGACAATAATGAAGTTAAACCACACTTGATTAGGGTTTAAACACATGGAAAGTTTCTGATGAGTTTACAGAAGCTTTCAAGATATTTTCCAAAGAATGYTGGGTGACCGAATTTTAGAAATATTCCAAACTGGAAACTTTCCATGGAAATTTATGGGAATTAACAGGAGATTTTAGKTAATTTAAACACACTTCTTTTTTGTATTTCCAAAGGAGAAAAAAAACCWAACTGGCGAGCGTCACGTCTTTCAACACATGGTAATCATGTTTTACTGCTTCTTGTYGCCTTGTGTGTGTAGGTGTGGTTGGCACAAAGACTGAGCACACAGTAACAAACTTAGTGATGTCATATGCAGGTAAAGTCTAACGACATCACTGTGTCACAAAATAACTTTTAGAGAAATGAATTTAGAAAATGTGTACAATTCTTTGTCCTGATGCATCTCAGTAATCCAGGTAAAAAATCAAAAAGAAAAAAATTGTGTAGGTCTTCTGGACGGGTTCTTCTCTAATGAAACG
>NW_013952566.1:642961-663510 GCF_001266775.1 Austrofundulus limnaeus | reverse complement strand
CACACACACACACAGCTTGCTTTGCTTTCATTATCCTTTGCATACAATGTCAGGCTTTGAAGTTATTCACTCAAGTACYTATTTTTAAAGTCACACCTAATGATGTGACGTTCATGTTGTCTTRTTCTTAGTTGGCACCGATGTTTGCTAGTGGAACTGTTATTGGCTGACATAGAATGAGAGGATAGAAAATAAAATGAGTGGGGTTGTCAACTGTTCCTTATTAGCTGGGATGTGTTTTTTAAAACAAGCAGAACCATCACTTTACAACATTCAGGTAGGGGAACSCTGAGGGATGGGAGTGACTGGCTAAATGCAATGACCATATAAAAAACCCTGAGGACATTGAAATGACTGGTGTACTCTCACTACCCGCTTAAATGAAAGGAACCTCATGACAGAAACACAGGCTGTAGCCGCTTCATTTGATCTGTTTACTGAACTTCAGCACAAGATATAGGCTATTGTTAGTGTGACGGGAAAACACATTTTTATAATAGATAGATAGATAAATACTTTAGAAATTTTCTTAATCAAAAAGCTGCCATAAATATATTATCAAACTACTTAATGGCACATTTGGCCTAACCAATGAAAACATGGTTGAAATAAGAAATATGACATGCATAAAAGACATAAACACACTGAGTTTCTCAAAATTAAAATTTCTGGATATAAAATGGCAATATACTGTATTTATTCATGTATAAACTAGAAATTTAAGCCTAAAAATCATACAAAAAGGGGTGAGGGTGGGTGGGGGGTAGTATTATACACAGGTTGTTGAAGATTAGCTCTTTAATGCTTTTTTAAGCTAAAAAATATGATCTTATTATACTCGAGAGTGTATTATACATGAATAAATATACATCTCCTTGCTTACAATATCGCAAAATATGGTATCATGACCCCTGTGTTATGATATGTATCRTATCACCAAATTCTTGCCAATACACAGCCCTACAAGTTACCTAATTGTCACTGTTATCTATTATATTTGCCTTTGAACATGAGCAACACAAAGTCGTATCAGTCTTGGCCCAAAACTTTTCTTGTTTGTTTGTGCAGCTTTTTTTAAACTCTGGTTCAAAAATTAAACCAAAGACCAACAACATATCAAACTTAAGAGCTCTCCATTGCTGTTGTTTAATGTCACGTACTGTAGATGACTGGGCCATGGTAATTATCTGCTGATAATTTCTTCATCTTAGTGTTCATGCAGCTACTCAATAGAATGACTAACAGTCTGTATAACAATTAAGAAGTCCTGGTAACTGTTTGGTCCAAAAACACCCTAAATGTACCTTTAGCAAGTACTGGGCAGATTTCCTGGTAAGACTTATTTCTTGGTCAAATAGGGAGTGTGTTGGTGTCCACCTGGAGAAGCCAGACAAAGTGGTTCGGGACAAGGAACACCAGAGTTGTTTTCTTAGTCTGCTGCTGCAAAAAAAAAAGGGAAAAATGGAAAACACAAGGAATGTTTGGATCCCTCTGGAAAATCCATCAGGTACATGATATAAACAGACATGTACACATTTCATGTCTGTCCAGAAACTGAGTCTGAGTAACTGAGTGTCTAGCACAATGGAAGCTTTAAAATGGTCAAACAGTCTTTTAAACTTTAAAAAAATCAAGATCAGGGTTCAAAGAGCTTTCACTGATTCAAGCAGGAAATTACTGGGGTTCTTAATTTTCATTATCTTTTCCTCTGACTATCGATACAATGTGTCAAAACTGCTCTGATCTTGGATCAGTTGTTCAGAATAAGCTTGTTAATATGTAAAAAAAAGAAATTGCTTAATTGCTTTATAAATACACAGATCCAACGTGCTGGTATTATACTTCTGTCCCTAATAATTTCAGATTGCATCCTGCTCCAATACTGATGCTTTATGCAAATACACCTAATTTGTTTGGTAAATCTATAAAATGTATTCYTTATGAATCAGTTATTTKGAATGCACTACARGACATCAGAGTAATTTATTTATTCATTTTAAACTCAGAAGGACAGTATATTGATTTAGCAAGCCRAGATAATACAACAGAAAAMCCAAAAGCATACAAAATAAGTGAAAAKGATGTCTTAAACAATACAAAGGMAGTAAAATAATAAAACCATTAAAATACACTAATGTTTGATTATYAAGAACTRCWATAAAAATGATAACTTGTACACCCCAAAAACATGTACAATATGTTCCATACAGGGCCAGGCCTGCCTTGAAAAAGAGATCTGCGATCTAGAAATGGGGATTGCCTGGTTAAACAACTGTAAAATAAAAATAATAATAATAATTCACGTTAAATGAACATATTAACATCAAAATACTGAATAATAATTCAGTTCAATTCAATTCAGTTTATTTATATAGCGCCAAGTCACAACATACGTTGTCTCAGGGCACTGTACATGAAAAAAGTWCAATCTAAAGAAGAAGCCAGCAGATTGTGTTGTGTAGTTCCCACCAAGCACTTTTTTGGATAAGATTTCAATTGTTTACTTTCCACTGTATTCCTGTTTAAGCTCCACATTACCTGAAATGACAGAAGAATCAAAGTATCGATATTTTGATTTGAGTATTGATACTAGAGCATTAAACTCTGCTATCCGTAGTATTGGTATTTCAGTATCGAACACTTCACTAGTGTGTATGGTGTAAATCAAGCAGCTGACAAATATCAYACACAGATTAAGCATCGTCAACATAAATTTTACATAGGCCCAAGCTTTGTTAGTTATACCTGATTTTGACCATCTTTTTGTCYCCATGCCTGTTTCTGAWGATACTTCTTTTTCCAATCTTGTCTGTATCTACTGCCATCAGAAGTCCAGAACCGTCATGACCCACGGGGTTCTTAAAAAGCTCATAACTCTCCTACTGACTGTTCAATCTCTTCCTTCCTTCCTTCTCCAGTAGTTCAACCTTTTAGCTAAGYAATTTTACCAAAACATCTCATCTGCTGCAGCCTTGCTGTGTGGGAAAAAAAACTATTTGATCCCACCTCAGTGTGGCTGAGTTTGTCTGTTTGTTATTGCAGTTGGARCTTCTTTTTTAGTTTTGGCCAAGAAAGAGAGCTGGGGAGAGCGAGGTGGCAGCATGGAGYGTCGAAGCCTCTTTGGAATAATGCATGTAAACACAGGCAGTGCATCTCTYAGGTAATGAGATTCTCCACTCTGTTTAAATCGAAAGCCCCTCAGCACCTAAGAGGGACAAACAAACCCCCGTTTCTGAAGTTGTCTTTTGGAAGAACGCGCTCGCCTTCGCTTGCTCATAAACCCTCGTTCACAGTGGCCATATTTGTCTTTTTTTCCCCCCCTCCTTCCTTCTCTCTTGTTTTTCTGCTTCTCTCCTCTCTGAATCTGGACAGCCAGTTTGTATGCAAATACRCTGTTTGGAAGAGCCCCCTGCCCAACACACACTCAGAAAATCCCGCTGAGTTTCCAAGCTGAAGTGGTGAGGTAAACAACACTCCATCAGAGCAACWGAGGCAGGCACGAGAAATCTTTTTTGCCCCTTTATTTTTATAGGTATTGTGTGTATTCAGCAACAGGCTCAACTAGTTCTCCCTTTCTGAGTTTAATYCCCTTTTTCATTATCATCCTTTTCTTTTCGTTTGCCTCTGAAAACAGCTTAGCGTCAAGTGCTGCGCAAAACACAAGGCGGTTTCCGGAGTGTGGTATCTCTTTCTGTCTTTGGGAGACTTTTGTAAAGATCCTATTCAAATGAAGTCCATGTTGCATTGTGGGATTATTGYAGGTCATTGTTAGACTTGCCTCTGGGTTTCCGGGTAGTTTCTTTGGTAAAATGAACAAACGGCTTCACGGAGTGACTAACCAAAATAGTTTGAAAAGGGAAACCTTGACATCACCTGCYGTCTGCAGGGCATAGTTTTAATTAAAAAGTTTGTGTGATCAGATACATTTGCATAGGGAATACATTTTAGCTAAAATTAGGCCAAATTATTAGCAYCATATCCAAACAAATGACTGAGTTATAGCCACTTGTATATTTTCTAAGGTTAGCCATCTGAAATCAAGCTGACATCAGATGTTAACAAGTTGTAGATGTACATCYRATGATAACTAATTAAAAACCAGACAGACAGGGTTGACTCCCAGCAGTTAATGCTAAGGTTTCAAACAAAGATCTTACATGATTACTTAGTGCTTGGAGTACGTGCTGAAGAAGGTGCTCAACTACAGCCACAATAAATTTAACTCAATATCTATAAAATGACTGAATTATAATGTTTCTTGTGTTTGAGAACAATCAGCTGTGGCAGCCATCTTAAATCAGGTCAATAATGATTACTTCACAGCAATATTTATTAGTTACTTAGTTTTTATAGCGGTATTTGTTTGTTCATATCAATTACTTCACCTTGAGTTTTCTTGACTCCAAAACACTWGAATCTAGCTAACATTGTCAGATTGTCAGAATAGCTGTAAACCCATTTTTAATTATGGTTGTACAAATGACTACAAATACATTTTCTTTTTAAGCCACATTTGTCATTTGTACATGAACCAATCAAAACAGGTATGTCCCATAACAGTGTGTACTTACATAYGAAGACATCACAGAACCAGAAGTGCCACCATGTATTAGATTACAGCAAGCTCTCTTCYCCCTCCCCATCACATTAAAACATACTTGCCAATGTTGCTCTATGACTACTTCCTCAAAAGTATATCAAACTCAAAAACTTCATCTCTCCACTCTTCCTCAGTTGTTTCACACTTGACATCAAGATGGGAGGAAGGTGTCTCTGGCCTGGCTGTAAAGTGTATAAAACAGCCTACTAGCTCAATGCATGGTTGGGGTAGTACAGTATCTGTTATGTTGTAAGGTACTTCCTCACAAAATTTATCAGGAACCCCTCAATACCATCTTTGTTTCAAAGGGTCCGAATTCTTCAAAACACTGATTAGTCCTACTTAAACAGTGATGAAAAATTTTTTAAGCTGGTTGTGAGGAGATTTCCTCCAGACTCTAACAACATATGTCCAAAAGACTCATCCTTCTTCATCCAAGAGGTCAATCAGAATGAGCAGCCTGCATCCGATGATCCCCAGAATACTTTTGTTAACTGTGGTTCTCCCCTCCTTAGACATTTTCACATGTTACCATCTGGATTAAGTTTTAGCGGTCTGGCAGTAGACCCCTAGGTCATTGTTTTAATAATTTTGGACTAAGTGCAACCAATAAGAACCATATAAATTCTAGAACCAGCACATTTGCTTTTTTAGCACCAYGTAAGAATCACATCACAGGGAAATCCAATGAAATTGAAAGTTCACGAATTGTAGGGCTTTTAGTTRCTCTTTTAATGAATATTGRCAAAGCAGTGCATAGCATTCAATGGCTGAAGAAGATTAGGCAACATTTAGAGAAGTCACATAAACYRAGCTGCATTAATTTAKCTACAATATTTGGATGAGGATGGAGAGTGTAGGATCTTTAGCTGACATGTCCTTGGTCTTGTGGTTCCAGATTTAATTCACAAAAAGGTCTTCAATCCCAAGTACTCTAAAATCCATGAAACAGGTTTTAAAATCCACATGTCTGGTTACTTGATGAAATTTTGTGATCCACGAGAAAGGTTTTAACTTGATGCTCAAATCTTAAGCCAAATCTTATTGCTTGCTGCTACCCCCTGACTTGGCATTAATAGTGCTCCTCTACTGCTACAGCAATACAGTGCACTAAAGTGTATTTCAGTAGATTAACTCATTRAATGCAATTTATAAAAACATGGCTATATCGCTTTCTGATTGCAAATAATTAGAATTCATTGAGACCACAACTGAAAATTAGCACATTTTCTCACAGTTTGGGTCAAGTTTTAGTCACCAACTTGCCTCCAACAATCACCACCCACTGAGATAATTTTACCTCCTCTGCRTTATGTTAAATACACTTGTCATATCAAGAAGATGTTAATGTCCATTCATCCGTCTTTTGAACCTGTTTGACTTTGTTCAGGGTCATGGAGAGGTGGTGCTTGTCACAGCAGTTAAAACGAGAGGTTCACCCTGGACAGGTCACTGAACTGACTGTCCTGAACAATCACCTAATAAAAAGTTCATTGAGTAAWRTAATAAGGTTTYTCTGAGCTGTTWATAAAGACAYCARACAGAGTTACTTTTTTTCAACATTRTCTCAAAGATAYAATATATTTGGTAATCAAATGTCTTGTGTCTGTACCCACCGAGCTCTCTGAAGAACAGCTCAGGATAAAAGCATCAGGACAAGAAGTGCTTTGGTGTGTGTTTGATGAAACATGAACCTGCATTTCTTTCCGTTRCCTATCGGTGCATTGTCTTGTGTTACTTTGTGTCCTGAAGAATCTCATTCCAGTGGCCCGAGGAAAGAAGACATTCTTTTCTGCAGTGTTACAGCCTTGTTAAACCCACTCCCCTCTGTTAAAAATTCTCTTTCTCACAGCCTTCCCTTTTTTCCTCAGCTCATGCCTGCTTCTTCAGTTCTCCAGCCAGTGAATGGCAGACAGCCTCAGTCCATTCAAAAGCAAAAGAACACAGTATCTGATTGGTCTCAATTAGCAAAAGAAGAATGAGGCTATGTTTGACGGACTGTGTTTGCGTACATCATYTCTGTATGAGTTTAGCTGGGTTTCAGGTTCGTCACATTGAAAAGATAATGTGAACATTTTCATTCTCACTGTTTTTCTCTTAAAATCTGTTACCCAAACTGGCCTCCGACTTGGCTGCCAGTTGCCAAGTCGCTGCTTTTATTTCCCAGTCAGCTGCAGCTACTGGCCCAACAATCAGCATGTCCTTACACACTAGGTGATTTCAGACCATCGAGGAACACTTTACAGTCCTGTTAACCACTCTTCTTTTGTATTTTTGCATTGATGACATTGTGGCTGTTTGCACTGCTTATAACCAAGTTTATSAGGTCTTTAGTTTCTGCTTCACTCTTTAGGTTTTAGGCTAAGATTACTTTATGTTCAGTAATGACAGTTACAGTAATGTTGGAAAAACCTTGACAATAATGTAAAATCCCCTTTCACACAATATTGCGGCATCTTCCGTTGTCTATTAGTGCTCAGATTATGCATCATGAAGGACTCCTATACCACATGAGAAATTAYTTAAAWATCTGTAAAATTGACTTGTTGTTGTTGTAGTTTGCTTAAACTGATTAGTTATGGCAGCAATCTTAAATGAAACAGTTAATCACACATGTATCAACTTCTTCAGTTGTTTACCTGTATCTTGATCCTCAGAAATCTGTAATTTTCACAAAAAAATTGTAGTGCTCTTACACAATAAAACTAGGGGCTGGRTGTTGGAGAGGACTGTCGGCCACTGAGAGAGAACATGGGGTTGGAGCAGCATCAGCCTGCACCTCTGAGACTTAAAGAAATTTTAAGCAACATTTTTGAAAAAGTCCGTAAGATTGCCCTGTATACTGTACATGCAAATTGGGAGGAAATTTACTTACAGTCTATACAACTTGACATGCATGTAAACCAGTTGTAGACCTAGACTTTATCCAGTGGTTCATGAAAGATTTTGCCAATAGACAGAGTCCAGCTGGTTATGGCAAAGCTGGAATCAAAGACTGCTTAGTCAGCACAAAGTAAGTCTTCAAATGTAGCCAAATGTGACACAAATCAGTGTTTTTGTGGCACTGTGAATGCCAACATGTACATTTTTATAATCTCTCCAGAGTGGGCCTAACAGTTTTATAACCCTAAGAGCATCATTAGAAGGGTTTCATCCAAAGGCAACTATTGTTTGGGGAGCAGTAGGAAGTAGTTCTGGATCTTTTCCAGGCCAGCTTATGACATTGTTTTGATGGTGAGAGTGCATCGCACACAAAACTACGTCACATTTATCGCAGTAATTGCAAAGAGGCAAATATTAATCTGTGACAGTTTTTCTGATGATTAATCACGCACAGTCCAATTTTGCACAAGCCTAATTTCCTTTCATAAAGGTAGACCCTCCTTTTACTTAAAATTTTATTTGAACACTTTTTTTCGGTCACCTTGGTATTTTCGGAATAATTTTCATATTTTTTTATTGGTTTCCTAATGTGAATATTAATTTAAATATATTTAATTTCTATGTTAATTTTGCTCAAAGCTCTGGAAGGCCACTGCCAAGCARCTAAAGAGCCACACATGGCCCCAGAGTTGGTAGATATAAATCTGGTTGCTGAGTCTGTCCACATCCATCCCAAAGTCCCCATAACCTTGTTCTCATTAACACTACTTTAAGAGCCAGACATTTTCCCTCTTCTCTATTTTCAATAAAGGTATCATTGATGGCATGTAAAAACACATGTTCCGAAGTAAATATGGATATTTGTAGGAGCAGGTTTGTTGAGTTAGCATGAGCTGCACAAGTCCTTGAAGATATCTCCCATTAATTAACTTGTGGACTGACCAAATGTAGGAAGTGGTAGACCTTGGAGAAATGCAGCCAAGTGGAATGTTTTAAAAGCCAATTTGTTATTCAAATTAATAAGATGGAGGCTGAGACTGGCAGCAGGGATGTTGAGTCAAGGGTTTGGCAACAAACAGCTTAATAGACAGATAAATCTGTTGGATAGTATTTTTTCCCAGATAAGCCATTTAATTATCTAACAAGCCCTTCTATCAAATTAAACATGCTACTTTTCAGATACAGAATGGTTTATGGTCCTGGTTCTGCATCAAATCATCCACTGCTTGCTGACCTGAAGGTTTTGTCTTTGTTGTTGAAAACCATTTTCTTTATGTCTAATGGCAGAATTAGGGCTCARATCTTCATACGGTATGTGTGTTTCTACCCTTGGGAGGCTGTCAAGATGAGAAAGAAAATCAGCGGGCCTGCTGCTGGATAGAGAGGAGATAAAATGGCAAAATGAAGGATGATGAAAAGGTTCTGTTTCTCAAAATCTCCCTCCCAAAGAGGGGATTATCTCTAGGAAAATATCTCCATCTTCAAGGCTCCTTTGTTTCTATCTTTATCATTTTTCTCTGTGTGGCTAAATCACCAGATTTGCTGCCGGCCTTGTCTGATTTTAACACCCCTAGCTCAGAGAAAGCCTCACCTGCGGCTGAGAGCCTTCCCAAGGCGGACCGTGTCTGAACTCCCACCATGCGCCTCACCCGTGACCTTGCTATAACTCCTAACTGTTTAACATGGCGTTATCACCGGGTCAGCGGTGCTGGGAGAGAGAGAGAAAAAAATGCAAAGTGGGGAAAAAATGAGCGAAGCACCGCTGGGAGTGTTGGAGGACCTTATTATGTGGATGACGCTTACTGTGTGAAATGCCGATTGGCTTCAATTAGCCTGTTGGCACCTGCAGAACACGTGGGTCCCTGTGGGTCCACTTCCAGTACTGCCATGACAGGTCCTTATCTCTCTGGCAGACAGGCTCATCTTCAAATAGATGGGAGTGGACGTATGATGGTAATGAGTGGAGATGAAAACCTGCCACTAATCAACATTAGTACATGATTTGAGGATGGGGGGAGGGCGGGGCACTCTGTATTATAGGATTAGGATGTAAGGCAGGGAAAGGTTGGTTAATAAGCACAGAAATAATTAAAAGCCTTCCTCAAAGGAATGCATATCACTTGCAACCTTTCATGACAAAGTTTTAAACTGAGGCCCTGTTTAAACGAGAATGATCACTGGAAATGTTTTTTATGTTGATTGTGGCAAATATTTTCGTGGGTATTGTTGTGCACGTCGAATCTACTGTAGTTCTCATGGCAGACAGTGTTGCAAGATAGATAATTACGAACTATTGTACCATTGTTTTAAAACTAAGATGTGGTGTTATTGACAAACATGCACAAAAATGTAGCGGTGGTTTGACAGTACATGGCAGCTATCAGAAATCTGGCAACACTGATGCCAAATATCTGATTTTCAATGAGACGCACAGCAGACAGTTCCACCTCAAGCATGAAAACCATTACATCCAAAAAGGTGAACATGCAAATCTTTGTGTGTTTGCTTCTGCCTGTTGAAAAGAGTTAGTAGCAAAACAGGCACTCTACCCACACAGCGGACCGGTGTGGGCCAGATCTAGTGTCAAGTGGGCACTGCTGGCATAGCAAGTGCTTTGTCAACCAGATGTGGGCCAGATTTATGTGGTGCTGACCCACGCATGGACCACCTCTAGCTAGCCACATCTGGGTCACCAAAGGGCCGTCATTCTTTGCGGTATCTGGGCCAAGAGTTAGTTAATTTTGTGGGCCAKGACTGGACCAAATTGTTGTATGTGGGTACTATCTGCCATCGTTACTGTTGTTCAWCTATTTGTAAACATGAAGAAAAATCCTTTGACTGCAGCAGTCAGTAATGTGCATGCACCATTTCACACCAGTGCAAGGTGCTTCCAAAATCTCTACTCTGAGACCTGGGTTCAGAAAAAGCTGAAGTGTAGCAAAAAAGCTACAGTTYCACCCAAAATCTGTCGAGTGAGGTGGGCCAAAAATTAAACTAAATTGAAAAATGATAGAAACCTTAAAAATAAATGATCAGTTAACACTCAGAGTATGTGATGGGGATGACTCTCAGCTACTACCACACCCAGTTCTGTTCATTTCATTTATTTATTTAAAAGGACAATATTCAACAACTATAAACCACAATTTCATCCATTGTTCTGAGCAGGTAAAATAATAAAAGTGCAAAAAAAATCAAATACCACAGTCGATAAAACAATTCATTAAAATGAAATGTACAAACACCATACTATAAGTTACAAAGTTAAAATAGACATATTTCATATAAAAGTACATAGTTGATTTTCTTTAAGATATATTTTGACTTTCACAGTCTGACATATTCCATAAAGATGTTCCTCTAGTTGACATCAACTTTGGTCCAAATTCTGTTCAGCTGTTTTTGTGTAGTTGATTAGCTGTGGCAGCCATCTTGAATTTGATTCCAAAAGTTAATCCATTGTAGATTCAAATTCATGAATTACATTCTAAGAATGAGATATTTTGCTAACATGACAAACTCCCAGAAACATGGACAAAATGGGTGTGGCCAGCCTTTCGCCGGGTGATTAAAAAAAATGGCACCTATGTAGATCGATTTCTTTCAGGAAGCCATAAAGACGGGTTTCGCAAATAGGCGAGTGCGATGTTCCATTCTTTTGGAAATAGCCAAACGCTTAACTACTTTTTCCTATCACCACCTCGCCTCCCGCTCCTTTATTTTATTCAGCTCGAGTCCGATGTAAAAGACGTCCTCCGCTTGCTTTTTCAATTTGAAACACAATTCTGCGGGTGAGATAGAGCCTCCATGTCAGGGTACAAATCATCCCAGTGTGTCGGGAGAAATTGAATTTCCCATGAATACGTGATTGGCTGTGATGTGCTCCCCGGCATGCGTGGCGACTAATCCTTCGTAGTCGTGGTGCTGTGCGAGCACAGAATGCTGGTGCTGGGGCCTTGACAGCTGCACGTCCCCCTCCCACACACACATGTATGGGGACACACCTATGTGATGACATGCTTCTGAGGAACGGAGCCCCAGAGAGCCACAATCACACACTCRCAGCAGGTCACAGGCAGCTGCCTGTTTGTACGTGACTTCAGAGCGTGCTAGGTGCACATGTTGCTGCGTTTACAACCTGCTGTGTGTGTATGTGTGCGGAACTCAGGGCATCGTGTTGTGTTCACTAGTGTTACTGTCTGCTCCGCCGCCCTTATGCTGCTGCCCTCTCTTCACCGTCACATTTACAGAACACTTGTGGGCCCCTTCAGCGCTCCCCCGCCACACAGCTCCAGTATCATGGCTGTCATCAGCTCTCACACTAAGAGCCTCTTGAATTCAGCCCCTCCTGTCTTTTCACACAAAGAACACCATCTATTTCCTTTGTTGTCCATGTTTCACTGCAGCAGGCAGATACAATTTTCTCATGTATTTCAGGAAACGGTAATGACTAAATGTCCAGGAGAGGTAGCACATGTCAGACAATGGCTTGCAGATGACTCTCTTGAAGACAAGTGTGTGTGATTGTATACACACACTTTTAGACCTTTAACCTCTTCTGCAACAAACATGTGTCAAGTACAAAATGCTTCTGGATCGTCTGGAAATTATACGATTTTTCCCATTTTTATGAATACGGAGTTATAGACAGTTTTTCCAATTTTTCAAAAACCTCAGCATCTAACCTATTTTACACCGAATGGTCTTTTTATTTATTTATTTTTTTTATAAACGTCACATGATCATGATAAATTCTCACAAACACATAGTGAAAACAAAGATGTCTTATCCCTGATTCTGTGCTACAAGTAACCTTAACCCACAATCGGACCATGATCCTTAACCCCAAACATCCAACCTTCCTTCCTAAACCTAACCAATAACCCTGATCCCGAAACTTTAATACTAACCCTAAACCTAATCTGATGCGTCAAATAATGACTCAGAGGGAGCCTGACCAAGCGTCCATATACTGTATGAGTAGGGAGTGAGAACATGTTGGTATAAATCTAATTCAACATAATATTCATGATGTAAATAAACTTTGTGTTGTGTGAAAGTACTAAGGATTTTGTTGGATTTCCGAAGGTTTGTATACAGGTAGACATCCACAGGGGTTGATATGTATTCAAATGAGCTTTTACTATTGATTTTTTTCTACAGATTGCTCAGTCATTAAATTAATTAATATAAACAACTAATTTAATCAATCAAGCAAGCAATCAATAAATCAGCTTTATTTGTACCCGTCGCTAAATTCAATTACAGTGAAGTGAGTCTGCTTCTTCTTCCCCACTTGACATAGACAAAAATAGACCTAACATGATTATAAGTGGCCAATCACGTTGGGTCTATTGTCAGGGCACAAATCATCYCAGTGTTTCCTTTGCCGCAGTGGACAAAAAGGAGATCAAGATCTTTTCTCTTTTAACTTAAAATATTGCTGCTGAATACAATAAAGAGCTAGTGGGGGGAACAGATTTCGGGAGGACACAACTGGACACAACATTGGTTAGAAACAGCATTAATAAATCAACAATTATCCCAGATTCTAGTCTAAACATTGCCTCAAACATTTGTTTTCTTTAAATGCAGCAGACAGAAAACCCAACCCCAGAGTGCATTTAGCTACTTAAAACACTTTTTTCTTTTTAGTCTGGTGGCTCATCAGTCACTTTGAGTGACTGTTTTAGATGTAGTTAGCCAAGAAAATATGCAGAAAGAACAAACCACTCTTTAATTGTCAGCTAATTTGAAGTACCTCAATACATCAGACCCCATCTGGCCTTTGAAAACTAATTCATTCTGTCTGGACTCTGTGGCAGTAGTCTCTGCTTTATCAGCCATTAAATACTAAGAAGCTTTTTGTAAAAGTTAGGAAATTTCCATTCACATGTCCCTTGCACAGTAAACTGCTGGTCAAGGGCACCAGTGACATCCCYACACCCAACCCCCACAACCTGGAAAAAGAAGAAACTGGTAAAGATGATAGATGGATGATTCAAACAGAACACTGATATTCGTACCTAAAACTTACCACCAGGTAGTGAAAACATCCACATCAGTAGCATACCAAAACACTTTGAAGAAAACAAGCTAAGGTTCAAAGATTCTCCCAAACTTTTTTTTAGCAAATAATCAAAGTTTAATAGTGACAGGATCAGGACAAAATGAGACAGATGTAGAAAAAAGGGAATACCAGCTCAGCTCTATTGTTTTGGTTTCCGGGACATTTCATATTAGTGGGCATGTGTAAAATAAGCTGCAATGTCATTGTTACTGAATTGAACCTTACCTAGATCTACTAGAATTTWGGAAAATCTCTTCCATTTTTATTATTTTTCTCTTTTTGTTTGAGATTCAAATGCAGAACATTAAAGTAATTTTATTAAATATGTATAGTAGTGTAGTCAGGGCCTTTTTGCTTTTGAATCATTTGGYAGTTTAGGTCAAATTACAGTTTACACACATTTATGCACAAATTGTCAGTTAAAACTGATGACAGAAGCATGCAAGTGGTTGTTAGTTGACACACAAACTGTTATGACCCAGAGCTGAGCTTTAACTCCCTGCTTTCATTATGTTTATCCTCTGATTATCTTTATCAGACAGATGCCCTAAGTGTAGTAGTTTGCACCTTTTTTTGTTTCTTGAAGACATTTCATCTCTCATCCAAAAGGCTTCTCCAGTTCTGATTGTGGTATTGGGCRTTTCAGGCTTTTTAGTTGTATTAACAATCACAGACTTACTGTATAAGCCTGGAACTCCCATCTCACAAACAGAACTGAAGCTTTGACAGATGCTATGATTGGATGATTGGAAGACCAACATCTAGTCTTTGTGCTTTAAACATTTTGTTTCAATAAGACAAATCAATGCAGCTGCTTTACATGGCTGCTTATCTGAGTGTCCCAGCTTTATCATTTAAACACTGGTATTTTCTAAACAAGCGTACTGAAATGCACCCACTCAGAGGGCCTCATTCTGTTTCTAAGTGAATTCTAGTGCCATTTGGTGAAAATACAGATGTAGTATAAAGCCAAAACATCCAAACATGCAGAATGTCTTTCTTGAATTACATCCTTACTTTGTTCTTCTAAACAAAGGAGCTACGATTTGGCATAAGCATTTGTTATGGCTTTAGTTTACCTTTTTATGTTTACAACCATTCTGTATGAATTGTCTGGGTGAATACTCGTTTGTAGTAAAAGTTCAAATCCAACAAGCCCATTCAGCCCAAAACTCTGCTTTTCATTTTTGTGGAGTTCTATCAGCAAAAAAACTCACCAGAGAAGCATTTTGCTCAGACAGCTCTTGGTTTAATATAAAAATGCCACAGTGATGAAAAAAAAAGCTCAATTTCTGTTCTGGTCTGGACTAAAAACAAACTACAAGCGTGTAAAAACCATGAAAATGATAGGACAGACAGTGGTGTTGCACAGGGGCTAGTTGGAGACACGATTCAAATAAAATATGTAAATTTTCATTTGAAGTTCACTGACTTACACATTTGATGAAGTTTGGACCAAGAGTTGCCAGATTTGCATCAGAAACCCCTTAAAGTTTTTTAGAATCATGAAGACTAAAAAAAAAAAGCTTCAAGCCAGGTTTTAGACATCGGTAAATGACTGAACATTGTCAAAAATGTTTGTGACACAAAAAGGTACTGCCACTCAGTCAAGGAAAACCCATGGAAACTTTCTATGGAAATTAATTTGTTAACACCATTCATTTTGACAGAAACAGTCAAAACCTACTGAGATACTGATTTAAGGTGCTACCTTTACCTCAGCCAAGAATACATTACAACATTTACACAGTTGTCAAAAGACTTTGATCAGACTGAAGCAAAGGAGATGYTTCAAAGATCGTCTCTACGATGTCAGTGAAAACGCAGTTGCCTTCAAAGAATTCAAACAAAGATGAAACTTTAAAATTAGAAGAAAATGTAGATGTTCACATTGCGTCTTTGTCATCCTTTTTATTTGTTCCCAGATGTTTCAGCCTCACACTGATCAGCATGGATTCAGGCCAATTTCCAGCGCTAACAATCCTCTAGTTGAAGAATATTGTTGCAGGGGTTTTTCCCCCCTATTCCTGTCAGTTGAAGGGAACCTCCGACGGAGTGAAACAGTATATTTCCCCGAGGAGCCCAGTTGAAGAAGTTTTAATAAACTCGTGTCACTGTTTGTGTATTCGCCGCTCAGGAATAATTGGCTTTGATTAGTGGAGTGGCCGGTCACAGGAAACTATCCRGAGCTTTGGAATCCCGGGTTTGTGTGCAGCTGCCAAAAAACAAATACTGCAAACATGAACTTGCTTTCTCAAAACCCACATAATGTCCCATCATTATCATTCCACAAGCATTTAAATAGATTAGTGGCAGAAAAAAAACGTTTCCATGTTACTTTGGATTCCACAAAGCTAACTTCCTGTACTCCCAAATTTTGCTTTGATTTATTTTTTCATCTTCCTTCTATCTCTCTATTTTTTCTTTATTTCTTTCTATAGTGAGCATTATAGCTTGTGCCCAGTTGGACAATATAGTGTAACCCGGCACTTCTGGGAGACCAGAGAGGAGGAGATTTTAGCGATGCCCAAACAGTGAAGAAGAGCGAGGTTTCTAATCTGATAATGGCCCCCAGGCAGAATGATTTCTCCTGGTCTGCATTGTGGCTTCACGCAGTCATCTATCAGCCCTCGAGTCTCCTGTAATTACATATTCTTCATGTGGATACAGCTGAGGATAGCAGGCACAGAAGGCCGGTCAGCACATTGAGTCATGGGATGATTGGAAAGGAAGAATCAAAAGATTATTTTTTTTCCTCTAAAGACGAAGCAGATATGAGAAAGGAGGAGGATATAGCAGACAGAAAGAGGGTGAGGTCGGTGCTGTGAGTAACCGGTCTTTTGTGTCATCTGCCAGATAAGGACATGATGCCACTTTTCCCTCTGATATTGAGCTAAAGTGTAACATTTTTTTTACTGAAGTTCTTTTTTTCTGRTGTTTTCCAGAAACTGAGTTTAAATAAAGAGTTTCACAAACATTAAAGCTTCAAAGTAGTTTCATCCTGTAGTAATTAGACTGAACAAGGGGAGTAACGGTGTAGCATAAACACAGTATCTACTATGGTTCTGATGTCACAGTTTGGGTCTCTTTTTAATGCAGCAGAGGCAAAATCCAGTTCTACTGGTTTTTCTATCATTAAATGTTATGGTTAGATTTGTAGCTTCTTGTGAATGGCAGCAAAGATAATGCCGTCTGGCTCTGTTACTACCTTACATGGCAGCACAGAGACGCAAAAGCAGCTGGTTGACTTCAACCCCGCCCCCCAAACACTAAGACCTGTCCCACCCTGGCCTGACCTGGGCTCAAAGCCAGGCTCAGTKTGTTAGCRTTAGCCCKTATGGCCCRATTCTATTCTGATTTCAGGAAGCCTGTAACCTATGGTTCTACTCAGGCWTAGCTGCTTGGAAAACARCAAACTAACATTAGCTACCATTAGCTTACCGCCCTCAGTCAGCCCTTTCCTCTTCAGAGACCTAATGCAGGATACAGTCTTTGTCACTTTTCCTTTGAGCTTGGTGTAGTCCTTTTATTATTGTGTCACAAATAAAACAAAATAAGATTTGCACATTTTTAGTACAATGATCCTGCCCATCTCAGGGCGACGCTCTGTTCAAAGCAAACACAACCAGGACCGGACTRGGCCTTTCAATGCAAAAAGTCCAGAGATTGTGCTGAGACAGCCGATTTCTGGGCTTCAATTGAGGTATTTTGTTTAAGTACTTTGAGTCATGGACAAATGTAACTTGGACTTTCTTATAAAAGGCTTGAAAAACTATGATGCTGGCTTAAATTTAAACAAGTGTAAACTTGGTAACATGTTTAGGACTTAAGCCACTGCGAGCAAAGTTTAATTGCTTTTTGGCTATTTTATCTTTTTTTTTTTGGCCATGTCTAAACTGTCAACCAAATGAATAACACATGAAGTTTCCCTCGTTCCTGTAAAATTTGCTCGTGACTGATTGCTTTTTTTAATAAGAGATGAAGCTCTAAATTTAATCAGGTACACACAAGAACTATGTGGCGCTATATAACCCTTGTATGTTCATTGTTCTGTAGTTATCTGATAGTGTGTAACTTAAATGTACCTTGTGGTGCCTTAAGTACTTCAGCTACATTTACACARTTGTGAGAACAAAACAGTTAAAATTTAGTTTCATTCACACAAGTGTACAAAACCATAAGTCCTGTACTAACAAATTACAGTAAAAATGTCCTGTTRCACCTCTTGTTTGAATCCAACTTTTTCCATACATTTTACTTTGATGTGTACAGTATGTCCTACTTTTCAATGAATCACTGTTTTTTTCCCTAAATGTATCTGAGGAGATAGAGACAAAATGAACCCTCCTCATTTACTTCTTTATTTATTACTAAATGTCCTTCCAAATTGGTGCTTTGGTACTTATGGAACCAGGGTTGTCTTTTCTCCAAGTGAACAGCTGATTCAAAAACCATTAAAAAATCCAATTAGCTTTTGTCCTTCCTCAAATGTTATAACCTTCTCTAAGGATTGAGGTTCTATTCAAGTTTGTAAATATCATTTGACCTTAATTTGGATTAGGGAATTGTGTTTTATTCCTGTACCGTGTTGATGTTATTGGTACAAGGATCTAGGTGAGTAAACCTTGAGATTGGAGCCAATTGAAACTGAATTAATGGTGTAAAGATCACATTTAGACCACAGTTTGTACATTGAAGAGGCTGCGTATTGTTTTCTGCCTGTTTGAACATTCCCAGTTGGTCAGAATACACAGCTTCGTATCTTTGTTGCTCAGGAATAGCACCAGTTTGTTTCTCTCATTGCCAAACTTTTTCTGCACTGTCTTTTTTAACGTCATCTTCTCTCCATTTAGCCTTAAGAGTGTTGACTTCACAGAGTGCACTTACAGTGTCAGCTCACACACACACATGCACACACACACACTTTATTTAATCAGAACAGTGTGCATTTATAACATAAATGTGAAAACACTAAGAGCATTGCACCAGATTTAGCCCTGGGCTAATTTTCATCTGTAGTCACCATTTAACAGTCTGATTTTCAGATCAGCTTTTATTCCATYACAGACAAAGATGAATTATGAAAACCATGAAAAGTCCTTTGCTTCAGCTGACTGCGTCTATCTATCCAAACCGGACGAGTTAAAAACTGGATTTGACTACATTCATTGGTTCCACTGCTTTAGCTCATCTGATGTCTGGATCCCAGTGGTAAGCATATAGAGAGGGCTGGAAATATAGTGCGGCTGGATTTAAAAAAGTTTTTACAGTTAGATTCCATGAGATTTATCATAGGTTATTGGATCCCATGGCTGTCGGTGCTCTCCCACACCCTTTCGAATTCCAGACTGGTCAAAGAGGAAGTGGTTTAATTGAATTTTGTGACCCTCGTCTGCACTGGTTTCCTCCGTTCTGTTGGGGCCGTCCATGTGAACGATTCAGTCCACTTTCCCGACAGGGCTCTCTTTTTTTCCCCCCCAGCTTGAGCTTTTGTGCAAAACTTTGTGTGCTGACCCTTAAACGGCTTCACATTCTGGTGTAGACTGAGTCCTCTTTGTGGACGGGTTCACGGGGGTCAGAATCTGCCTGACAGACTGTGGAACCGAACACACAACAGGCGGACGATGCACATAGGCTGCCTCTAAACTGTTTACCTCTCAGAACATGATTGTGGAAGCAGGAAGGTAAAAGATGAAGTAGAATAGCAATCATACGGTTCTTTGTAACACACCTCTTAAAGGTAGCTGTAACCAGATGGAATTTTGTGATTGTGTTGAAAAACAACTGAAATTGTCCTGCTTGTTTGTAGCTTTCAATTTCCCTCCAGTTTCCCTCTGGCTCGTTAAACAATTCACTCTGGGCTTTCTTTGTTTTGGATTGAAAAGAATATTTGCAGATGGACAAAAGAAATGCAGGAGAGCAGCTGAGCAGCGCTGGAGGTTTATGTGCTGTCAACTCAGGGCTTTGTGAATCACACGGGAGCGACGGAGTCAGACTGTGCCGTGGGATGGAAATGTACCGTGTGTCCTCGCCCCGTTCAGGTGTGTCGTTTGAATTGGCGCCTCTGAAAAGAAAACGGTAAACAACATACAAAAGTTCTCCTTGATGTCGTCTCGTAGCGTAAGAGCGTGCCGAATTAATTTCAGCACAACTTTCCGCGGACGGTCCTGCGACCGCGGGGCTTAAAAGGGAATCATCAAAGGAGTCGGATAGCATTTTTTTTCTATTTTCCAATTTGCCTCTTTCATTTCTTTTAGAGTCCTCAGACCTTTTTCCACTGCTCGTTTTTCAGTGTCAGGAGAGGAGCACAGATCGTTGCCCTCAGCGCTGGCGCGAAGCGTTCGCTCGGCGACACGACGTAGATCAAAGCCATCTGCAGCCCCGTAGCGCTCCAGTGAGTTACGGCCTGGACCGTGTTAAAAAGCAGCTGCTCTTTGTGTGCAGGGTTTTTTTTTTTGTGGGAAACAGAAGGAACGTGAAGGGGTCGCTTCTTGACCTTTGTTGGAAACCGTAGCRGCTCTTCCACAATGCCTCGGAAACCTAACACAGCCTTTGACATTTCCTCTCTGTGTTGGAGGGTGGAAACTGAGCTGCAATGAATAGAAATGWACTAGACTTTTCTTTATTATCTTTCAAAAAAACAATTGTTTGCTAACATAATTCTGGTAATTTGCCTCAAAGCTCATTAGAAATTGACTTCAGTGTTCAGAGAGATCAGTCTTTCATGACACTAAATCTGTGCACATCTGCAAGATAATGCTTGATTTACTACAACAATGCTGTATGATCATCTATTTATTCCAAGGCTGACAGAGCAGGCGAACATGGCAGATGTGCAGATGGTCATCAAATTAATCATCTGTTAAAGCAGTCACAGATTGACCTCATATGGTCATCATTTATTACAGGCAGCTGCCAATCTGAGTGTGTGTCTGTGTGTGTGTGTGTGTGTGTGTGTGTGTGTGTGTGTGTGTGTGTGTGTGTGTGTGTGTGTGT
>NW_013952566.1:639095-642861 GCF_001266775.1 Austrofundulus limnaeus | reverse complement strand
GTGTGTGTGTGTGTGTGTGTGTGTGTGTGTGTGTGCGTGTGTGTGTGTGTGTGTGTGTGTGCTAACCGTATTAGCAGATGCGGTGTCAGGGCTTTAAGAAATACACCACTAACCCCTATTATACATCCCTGTAATGTGATTTACAGCTGTCAGATTACATTTGACCCAGTCTAAATAAAGTATGAAGGTTTGAGGATAACCAGCTTTGAATTTTTTTTTCTTKTTTTGCTCTGTCCGTAAGTGGGTTTTTTCTCCAACAAACCTTTATAAATCACAGAGTCTGGCAGGACTTGGGTTGTAACAGCAAGGCCTTATGGTGAAGAAATTTATTTCCTCCTGAAGACATAATTTTGTTAGCACATGGAATGTAAGTAATTACACAGTATTTATTTCTGCAGATTATAAAAACAATGTATCAAAGACGTTCAGTAGTGAAACAGATGGTTGCATTTATTACTCAGACATAACTTTTTTTGTTAATTAGTTTTCTGTAAAGATACAAAAAATGCCAGGATTTAGACTCAAYATAGTTATGCACAAGCTCTGTCTACACTACTCGGATGTATAAAGTCCAGCTTTGTTTGTACTCATTAGCATTAAAAGTGAGCGTTTTTAAGGAAACTTGAGATTTTAAAAATTTTTTCCAAAGTGGAGACTTTTAAAAACACATTTTTTCTTGTCTGTCTGTGTGAATTCGAGACACAAAGATTAGGAAAAACAATAATGTAGCAGCTTTCTTACTTATGGAAACCACAACAACAATAAAGTGGTTTTACCATTTTTATTTCCTTTCACCTGTCCCACTTCATCCTGACTTTTTCACCAATAAATTTCCATTATGTGTTGAAAACATTCAGAACTGAGAGGAAAATTTGGTGTTGCTCAGACACTTGTTACAGGTAATTTGTAGGTAAGATCTGAGAGTGACATGGGACCCAACTTTATTGTGTTCCAGTGTCCGGTAAGTTCTGATGCATCTCGATGATCCAGGTAGGAAAATCTAAAAATAAAATAAATAAGTTGAGTAGGTCCTCTGGATAGATTCTTTGTTGAAACACCTCATGTCTTTTCCAAGGGAAGTTTTCAGTAGGTTTTGCTTATTGTTGTGCTCAGTAACCAAGCTAAACAAGATTACAAGTCAATAAATAAGGATTCCTCTGCAAACTCTTGAAACATTGAAGCAACAAGTTTCCTCAATGTGTTTCGTAAATACTAAGTATGATTAGATTACTGAGATGCAAAGTAAGAAGTTTAATATTGCAGCTATCACAATTTTTCATGTGATCAGATGTTGGTCAGGAAAGTCAAACTTTTTGAGTCAAAACTCTGACTTTAGGGGACATACCTCTTGGATTGTTCAGCTTGAAACTCTGAAATTCTGAGTACAAATAGAAAGCACCTTTGGCCACCCTGACAAAATACCCTCCAGCAACGAGTAACCTCTTGCCCAAGTTCGTGAGTATACAATGCTTTTGAAAATAAAACATTGATCTTTACTGAATACAAATGTAGCATTAACAGTGACATGAAAAACTAAGGACTTAGTGCTTATGTGCCTGATTTACAAAACTGTCCATATTGTTTGCTGGTTAATGATGTCGTCTCCTGGGAAAATCACAYATTAAGTACCTGTCCGCTCAGGTTCTGGTATTTTACATGAAACAACACATATCTGTACCTTCTAAGAACAGTCGAAACAGTTTAGAAAAATGTAAATTGTTCATTGATTAGCGCTGTCAATAGCATTAGGCTGCAGGTATAAAGCAAGTTGCATTCTATTTATATTTATAAATTCTACCTTCATAGAATTCATAGAAAGCATAGACGATAGCTGTACCAACATGGCTGCCAAAAACCTAACAAAATGGAAATTTTTATTACTTGTCTTTTTATTACTCCTAATTGTTAGATCTTCACTCCCTTTATTATTCTGAGGAGAATGTGATAATGAGAAGTATTTCAAAAACTTCATGTTAGTTTCATGCACCTCGATTCACTGTAGCATTGTTTGAAGTGACAGGACAGGGTTACTCCAGGAAATAAAGAGTGGCAGAAGCTGCCTCTGTTTGAAAAAAGGCACCCTAAAACCCCCGTGATGAGCTGCCCGTARACAACGGCTCTTTGTAAAAGCTACMTGTCCAGTAGCACCTGTAATTAGTATGGGTGACCTTTGGAGCTATTTGTAATTATAACTGAGCTGGGCTGTGATGGTAACACTTGAAGAATGACCCAGAAAAAAAGTTGATTTTTCTTTTCAGAGCTTAGAAGCTTAACTCTCATGTATATCTCAAGAGGCTTTGATGATAAAAATARTTTCACTTAGAAGTTGTTTCATGATGACTTTTTGTCCCAAATCRTGTGTCAATTTAAAAAAAGAAAACCTACAGGTTGTATTTTGTATTACATTACAAGTACACCATTTTATAATACACTGCCAGTGTACACTATGTGGGTGGGTGGACATTTTTTTCTGCATTTTGTGTTCTGTGGGTACACTAACCAACATAATGAATATTATCACAGCTCCTCTGCATACTTAATTTGGAAAGAAGGTTCTGCAGAATGTCTTGAAATTTTATTTTTAAGGTCAATTAATGTGCACATTATCATGATATAAAAACATATGACAGATAATCACAGTAGATCAGTTAACGAAAGGGCATATTATATTTTGGACCCACTAAAAGCTCATAGTCATGGTGAAACTGCTTAACATACTGCCGACAATATCATGTTTCATATTGCGATATAAAGTTGTGCAAAATCATGTCATAATCATCAGAAAACCTATCACTGACAGTTGTGATTACCATGACCAATGCCGTGTCATGACRTATTTTTTTGCGCATATGTCATGTAATTCAGAGCTAACACTAATGAGGAGCTAATGCTAACAGTGCAAACTTGTTTAATCACCTGAAACACCTCCATAAACTGGAGTACGAGGAAAGCCAGAAAATGCGGATCGAGGGAATGTCGGCTACAACAAACTCTTCTCCGGTAAAATGGTGGAAACAAATCTACTCAGCCAAGAATCCACAATGCCCTCAATCTCTTTTTTGCAAGCAGTAAGTGCTGGAAAGAGATAATGCAGGGCGTGGCTGTTAAAAAAAGGTAGTTAATTTGATTGATGRTTTGTAAGTATAATTGGGTAACTGATTTAGCGTGAAAAACATCCAAATATTGTATTAATGGTTGTCAACAAAGTGCCACAATTAATCATGATTATTTATTTTGCCAATATCACYCAACTCTATTGTGATGACAAAAGMAAAATGTGTGTTTACTGCCATCTCAGCCACCTTGTGTAAAAACAACGTTCTCCATGGTCTTATGCCTCAGCTTCCCCTCACGCTCAGCCCATTGTTGAAGAGTGTTTGTTGGTCAGATAAATCCTACAAACACTAAAATTTGACAACACTCCATGTTTATTTACAGTTCAGGAAGAAGGAAGGTGCGCTCACTGCCTTATTCCGAGGTTTCCTGTCATTTACGTCAGTGTGTCTTGATGCAGCACCACCACAGGCGAGGAGGTGAACAGGTTGCTCAAAAGGTTTAGTTTGTTGGACAAAACGCAGTGTGAATGCGAACTGCACCAGCTGAAAACGCAAATAAACATTTCAGTTTTGGTCCCGACTATCAGGTGTGAATATGACCATGAAAGTGATGTTTAAAATTTGTGTATTATCACCGTTGGTGTGTGATCCTACACTCACCGGCCATTTTATTAGGTACACCTGTCCAACTGCTCGTTAACACTTAATTT
>NW_013952566.1:628067-637788 GCF_001266775.1 Austrofundulus limnaeus | reverse complement strand
TTAAAATATATGTTTATTAAATAAATTCTAATGTTACAATTAATCAGGGATCCCTTTAATAATTTTTCCAGTTTTTGAAAGGAGTGTATCATCAATCTTTTTTTTWAATTATGAGGCTGGATCCCCTGACCCTCCCATCCTCCCCGACACCCTCTCGCTAACAGTTATCATCATAAAAACTTCAATTCACACTATTGTAAAAAATAAAAAAAGCATTAGTTTTTCTTGAATTGATACTACAGCACTGTCTAGCAACAACAGCTTAAAAAAAGGAAAGCACAGTTTATTTGAATGTTGATTTTCTAGAGTTCATGTTTTGATCCTCACACGGACTACAAGTTGCTGCTGATGGAGGCTCATCACGAGCATGAAGTGAACCAGGAAACCTTTGTGCTGCGGTGTGTCCTTGCTGTGTGTTCAGTAGCCTCAACCTATTCAAGTCCATGTGAATGACTCTGCATCCTACCATGCATGGAAATGAGAGAAATTGTTTAGTTGTTTCGGCATGTTCGCCTGCAGGGGTAAACTGGATCACAGTAGCAGTCAACCGTGACAGGCGCAGAAATTGAGAGAGACAAGACAGAGATGAAGATGTGAAAAAAAAACCAGGCAAATATCCATCGTGTAAAGTTCACCTCCGTTCCAAGAAACCGGTTCGGCCAACGTTCAGAAAGAATAAATATGCAAATGGGACTGAATCTCTTCATTCCCTATTCTTTTGTGGAATTTACTGTAAAATAGAAATAAAAATACCATCCAAAACAACAGAACGTGAAAATGGAGAAACGATATCTGACCRTGAAGAATGAGGAGTTTGACTCAGTCAGATGAAACCGACACAAAAGCTGTCACTAAAAAAACGTAGAGGCTCACCCCACTGATTTATTACTCAAGGAAGAAGATGAAAAAAATATTCCATCTCTTTTGTGTGGGCTTTTTCAATATATCCAGAGCACTGATGTTCTGGAAATATAAAAAAAAACTACTGTAAGTCTTCTYACTAAACTGAGCTTTGAATTCTCTGCATTCTGACAGTCCTGCCATAGACTCTCCATTGGTATTTGGCTCCTCGAAGCTTAATAATGAAGCTAATGACTGTCACTGGTGTTTGATTAAACCCCTGCCCTGGCAGCCCAGGGGGCTCAGGTGTTCTCGCTGTAATTAACACATGGTAATTAATTTACAGAGGAGTTGGAGGAGGATGAGGGTGCCCCCGAGGTTAAAAAAAGCATTTGTTATGTACGACGAGCTACGTCACAGCACTCAGGTGCATGTCAGGGCCAAAAGGGGAAGTCTTTAAAATTCCATTTGGATGAATCGTTTCAAATTTCAGGTGTTGGATTCCATCCTCATCCTCTGCTGGACTTTTGAAAATCGGTGAAGATGCTGTGCACATGCAAATGAAGAGTCCTCCATCGTTTTCTCTATATCCCTGAACCTATAATAACTTGAGGTGGGGGGGGGGGGGGGGGGTTAAACTCTCTGAAAACCATGTGAAGAGAACAAAAAAATATTAGATCAACTCCAAAAGGTTCTCAAAATGCATAAAACACATCTTGCGAACTAATTTGATTCAGTCAGTAAAGACAGCGTGTCTTTGTACCAGAGCAACTGGTTGGAAACCTTTAGTTAAATTAGGTGACATCATGATTCTAGTCGAGAACTAGGCCTTCATTTGATCACTCGAAGCACAAAATTATCTAACCCCTGATGGCAGTTTTTTTACAAACACAGTTTTTTCTCTTTTTTTAAAAAAGGCTCCACTGAAGTTGAAGTAACTTGACATTATTCACAACGATTCTACCTGCTTCCTTATTTAAAGACAACATAAGGAGCAACTGGATGATGTTACTGAAGGGCTGCTATGATTGCCTTGTCTTTTGTGTTAAGACTTTTGAATGTTAAAATAGTTTGTGTTAAGACTTTTGAATGTTAAAATAGTTTGTGTTAAGACTTTTGAATGTTAAAATAGTTTGTGTTAAGACTTTTGAATGTTAAAATAGTTTGGAGAACTTCTTACAGGAATGGTCTGAAAAAGAAGTGAATCTTGGTGGTAGACTGTCATCAGTTATTATCTACATTGCCTTTGATGTCTCAAGATAGCCAGCATTTTTTATCACTTCTTTTTTTAATCTTTAACATTTATTAGTTTTGTGCGGGTATTGCCACCCCTTGTCTTTAAGAAAATGTTACATTTAAACAAACCCAATTCATCGACGTACAGTACAAATAACACAGAGAAACAGGGGCACTAACACACAGCCTGCCATGGGTAGATAAGAGGTGTGTAGAGATTACACCAGGGACCATTGTCTTAGGTCAATATGAAAGAGGGCAGTTGGAAACGGTAGATTTGCACCATCAGTGTTGCTGATCGCTACACAAAGAGGGGCGGATAGTGGRTGTGATTAGTGAAACCTCTGTGGATACTGTAGTCCTGTAGATAAAGCATTACTGTGTTCCCCATGGTGATGAGTGATTGTTGTACATGGTCAACACAGGAAAGGTTTCATTTATAAAGATCAACACATTGTATCAAAACAGACAAAGTTTATTGCTCCCATCTGTCCTTCCAGTAAAGGTAGTCACATATGATACAGAGGATAAACTATGAGAAGTGACACAGAGGAAAGCCTTTCAYGATTATATTTATGTGACTGCAGAAGAAGAATTCCCCTGAAAGGGTACGTTTAGTCTAAAACATCTTTACACATTTCAACCCATAATATATCATTCATATTGTGTTACAGTGGGCATTTTCATGCAAAAGTACTGTTCATCAATCATGTACTTCACTGCTGTTCCAATGGTTGGCACATGTTCTAACAGTGAATAGCTCATCTGTGGCCATAAGAGAAAACTTACAACAGTTGTAAAACAGATACTAAATCACTCATATTTCGGGCCAGTGTTGTTAAAAATATGCCAACGTGTCACTATAAATTCTGTGGTGGTTGTGGAGAGAGTATATTTTACAAATTCTACATGAAATGTAGTTTATTGGAATGTAAGGCAGCACGGTGGTGCAGTAGTTAGAGCTGTCGTAGTGAATAGGTTGCAGTGTCATGCCTCGGCCTAAGGCCTTTCAGTGGAAATTTCATGTACTCTCCATGCACATGTGGGTTTTCTCCAGGTATGTTGGTTTCTTCCTACCAACCAAACACACACTTTAGGTTAATTGGTTACTCTAAATTGTCTTTAGTGTGGGTAAGAGTGTGAATGGTCTCAATCAGGCTTTTATCTAAAGTGGCATTGGAATGTCAATGCCCTCTTTCAGTTTTGCCACATTTCTATGTACTGTAACAATGACCTGACAATCTTTGGGTTTGCCAAGTTTAACGGACTCTGGATCTCTGGATGAGGTGCAGCTTTCACTCTTAAATACACTGTATAAGTCTACTAGCCAATCAGAAATAGGGTGGGGCAGACCTTGGGTATTGTCAATAGTTCGATTTCAACAAGAAACATGGAGTACTATTTTATGAAGCCTGAAGAACATAAAGAATAAATAAGAATAAATTGCGCCGGGCTTGGATAGAGAAGGTGGGTAGAGATTTTATAGGCTTAGTAACTGCTGTTGAGTGTTGTTTCTACAATATCTTCTCTTTGTTTATTTGTTTCAGAGCTTTTGTTAGCATTGGGGTGTAATGGTACAACCACCAGCTCAAAGTGTCGACGCCATCTTCCAAAATCCTACCTAAACGCCTGGTCTCATTTGTTTATATGTGTCCCTATGATGGACCTACGACCTGGACAGGGTGTCCTCCTAACCACTCAAACAGTGACTGCCATATATGGGCACCATCCCCCTGCGATTTGGAAAAACAGTGCGACTAAAAAAAAGGGATGGATGAACATATTGTTTTCTAACATAATAGATTCTTAATTGACTCAACTGTTCATAATGATGATCACTGCCCCAGAGCCTCTGGTATTTGTTGTTCTATTGATATTTTTCCCCTGATGATCTGCAGCCTCATGCTGCTTCAGCACAAGGGTAACCTTGACTGAGGATGCACATGTTCTGGCAACACTTCATCTAAACGGGCAAAGTGTTGTCATTTCTTCTAGAGAAACATGTGTTTCCACTCATAAAGCTACAGAGTCTTTAATAAACTTGCATCTCATTTCTGGTGACGATGTTTGCATTTTGAAGAGTGTTTTGAAGTGATTGGATAATGTTGGCTTGCTTCCTTTCTGATTTTTTTAATGCAACGCTGTAATTGTTCGAGTTGTTACATATTTTCTTGCAGCTCCAGTTGATCGCCTGCCAACAAAGCTTACAGAAAAGTTTTTCTCCAGTTTAATAAAAAAATGTTTGGCTCTGTTTATGCCCAGCATTGGGGTTACACAGTATCAAAAAAACAAAGCCATCGAAATATTAGTGTTGAATTTTGCAATGATAAATCAGTTGTGATAAATCCACATAATTTAAAGAGTTTGTAATTTAGCCACCACTTTAGGATGTAATGTTGAAGGACTTGTTTTCCAGTAATCCTGCAAAGTTTTCCAGCTTTGTTTCTGGTTTAAAGGTGTTCCTGTTCTGCTGCATGATGGAAGCCAGCCAGAAAAACGCCATCTCTACATTCTGTTTATTCTATGCTTACAACCGTCTACAGTAATATGGCCTAACCTTGCATCGTGGGTAATTAAGTGCTCTGATTGTCTTTGTCTCTTTGGCACATTTCTTGAACAAAACAATACCACTACCAGTACAAAAGCATAATACTTGGGCGTTCATCAAAGAGCAAGCTGGCAAAACCGTCCTTGTCTGTGACAAACAGCCATTCTCTGGGGGAAGCCTTGGCAGGCGGTGCTGATCCAGTCCTACAGAGCCTGGAGGAGCAGCACATCCTGGGTGTGGAAAGCTGCCAGTTCATTCTGTCTGTATCAGCTCTCAAAGCCTTGCATAGGTACTTGTGATTACCTGATTATTACACAGTGAAAAGACAGAATTTATAGACAAAATATCAATATGTATGAGCGAGAGGTCACAAACTAAAACACTGATCTCCTTCTCCTAGACCGTAAACAGTACTAATTGTGCAAATAAATCATATCCTCTGTGAGGAACGTAGGGTTTTATTTGAGTAAGTTTAAAGGGGAAAAATAGCATTTTAAACATTGTAGAACTGAAATGTTATGCCAGAATTCTTCTTCATGATCATGTTACACTTTAGCTAAAATATGTCTTCATAGTGCAGGAAAAGCTTCTTTTATTACCAAGTTATTCATCTTCCAAAACGCAGACAATCCTCTTTAGTGCCAACAAGCTGTCTTCTTGCTCGGGGCTGCTTGGCTTCAATCACTCTCTTTCCTCCCAGTTTCCTTTTCTCTGCACAGTCTGCCCAGAGCGAGACTATGTCTGACTCGCAATCTGTATTCTGTTGCATTTTTGAGATATTAGCCTATTATATCTCCACTCTGAGGGATGGTGATATGCTATCTATTGTTGGCACAAAACAAAGGGAGGCCGTTATTGGTGTTTTATCAGATGACAAGACAAGTCTTTACCTAATAATCTCTTGTTTTAGTATATGCTTTTAATCTGTTATCTGGTCAAATACCTTGGACAAGAATCAAAATGTTGAAAGATCGTGCTCCTGTGACTCGGTGCTGAATAGTTTCAGAAGAATGGAGTACTGTAGAAACAAATCAGTGTTTCCTGTCATTTATTTTGTTTATCTTTTCTACTATCACCTCGCTTTAGTTCTACTGGTTCTTTGAATTTCTGTTGGGCCCCAAAACTGCACAAATCACCAGGTAGATCATAGGTGACCCGTTTTGGGAGTCCTAAACCAGCAACAACTGTTCAAGTAAACAGTTGTAACAAGCTACTGTCAGGTTTAGACTTAGAATGACCCAGGGCACAGGCAGAATTCAGGTGTAACAAAAATATGGTATTTATTAAATCAAAAAGCTGACGAGGCAGCTGAAAAACTCACTAGAAGGACGTGGTGAAAAAACTACATGAAACATAAAAAACGAGACAAGCTTTGCAGCACAATGATCGGACACTGACACARAGACAAGACAGAGCTTAAATACACAGGAAAACTAATGCGGTAACAGAAAACACCTGAGGAAATTAAAGCAACACTAATCGCAGAACTGAGCACACCTGAGACAAAAAGGAACTTAACAGAAAACCCACAAGAACAAAACCCCAAAACAGGACCTAAAAAAACCTAACCATAACACAAAAACAGAGAAAGAAAGAAACAAACTATGACATAACCCCCGCTTTAAGGGGCGGACACCGGACGCTCCAACAAAGGACCACACAGAAGGGATGACAGGGGGTGACTAGACAAAACAGACTTGACAATAAAACATAAAAGTCCAGGGGGACRGCCAGGAAACCATCCCACATAAGGCGAGAGCCCAGGGGGACGGCCAGGAAACCCACCCCAGCGAGGCAGGAGGTCAGCGGGGAGGCTAGGCACCCATCCATGACAAGGCCCTGCAGGAGGAGACATTGAGCCCTAGGAGGAGACGTGAGCAGACGAGGAGCCAAGGGAGGAGATGTGAGCAGACGAGGAGCCAAGGGAGGAGATGTGAGCAAACGAGGAGCCAAGGGAGGAGGCAGGAGCAGACAAGGAGCCAAGGGAGGAGACAGGAGCAGACATGGAGCCAAGGGAGGAGGCAGGAGCAGACGAGAGCCAAGGGAGGAGACAGGAGCAGACGAGGAGCCAAGGGAGGAGGCAGGAGCAGACGAGGAGCCAAGGGAGGAGGCAGGAGCAGACAAGGAGCCAAGGGAGGAGACGTGAGCAGACGAGGAGCCAAGGGAGGAGGCAGGAGCAGACGTGGAGCCAAGGGAGGAGGTAGGAGCAGACGTGGAGCCAAGGGAGGAGGCAAGAGCAGACATGGAGCCAAGGGAGGAGGCAGGAGCAGACGTAGAGCCAAGGGAGGAGGCAGGAGCAGACGTGGAGCCAAGGGAGGAGGCAGGAGACTATGAGGAGCCGGTGGGGGTTGATGGAGTCAGAGCCTTGGCAACGGCGAACACAGGCGACAGAGGGGACGAAGAGGCGACGGTGGCCGACCCACGTGACATGTAGGCGATGGGTGACGACCCAGGCGACAGGTGACATGGAGGCGATGGGCAACGTGGAGGCAATGGCAGCTGACCCAGATGTCGTGGAGGTGCCGCAGCCGACTCACGAACTTCAGAGACCGTCGACTCGGAGCTCGCCAACATTGCAGACATCGGGACCACCAACTGCGGAACCACTGACTGTGGAACCACCGGGATCTCCAACTCAGGAACCACCGGAACAGATTCAGGTACTCCAGTAGATTCAGGTGGCTCAACAGCCAAACCAGCAGTAGACCAAACAGGAGGGGAGGGAGGGTGGGCAACAGGATCCCCAGGCGATGCTGCTCTCGACGGGGAGAGCCAGGGAAAACGAGCAATCATCTCCTCGCACTCTCTCCACAGCTGCTGAAGGATCCTCGAAACCTCCCCATAATCAAAACCATTGAAAAAACTGCCTTTGTGCTGGGTACTTGGTCTGATCATTCTGTCCGATTTAGACTTAGAAAGACCCAGGGCACAGGCAGAGTTCAGGTGTAACAAAAATATGGTCTTTATTAAATCAAAAAAGCTGACGAGGCCGCTGAAAAACTCACTAGAAGGACGTGGCGAAAAAACTACATGAAACATGAAAAACGAGACAAGCTTTGCAGCACAATGATCGGACACTGACACAGAGACAAGACAGAGCTTAAATACACAGGAAAACTAATGAGGTAACAGAAAACACCTGAGGAAACGAAAGCAACACTAATCACAGAACTGAGCACACCTGAGACAAAAAGGAACTTACTAGAAAACCCACAAGAAYAAAACCCCAAAACAGGACCTAAAAAAACCTAACCATAATGCAAAAACAGAAACCAAAACAACAAAACTATGACAGCTACCAAGCAACAACAAGCTAACATTAGTTACCATTAGTTTGTCATTCTCTGTTGTCGTCCACTCTTGTTTTTAGTGTCATACTTCTGGGTGGTCCGGTACAGCCTACGTTACTTTAACTTCAAGTTTGACATAGTTCCATATTGTGTCACAAATAATACGAAATAAGATTTGTGTGTTTTTTTGTTATTTTTTTATTATGATCCTGCCCACATTGAGGCAGCACTCAAATCAAACACAACCACAAGCATGAGTAACATGCTTACATTTTCCTGTGTACATATGGACAAACTATTCTGGCAAAGCATCAGCATTCTCAAAACATTTCTGTCCATCAGTAAATAGTCAGATCAGGTGCCTCGCAACTAGTAGGAGAACTAATTTTAAAATAAGGGAACGTTTCTGATCATTTTACAGCTTAATATGAACAGACCAATGTTTCGACACAGTGTCTTCACTAATTGTGACAAAACCGAGAAAAATACTGAAAACACAGTGCTGAACACTAATTTTTATTTTTATTACCTGGCATTTGACACAACCTGGGACTTGTTTTAGCTTGTTTTTACACCTGTTTTATCATTTTTATTGATTTTAATTTTTTTCATGCTTTTGATTTTGTGATAGTACGTGAGCCTATTGGTCAGTATATGATAATAATAATAATAATAATAATAATAATAATGCTTACTTTATTCTCAATGAGGAAATCAGTTTTCTGCCTTTTCCCCATCACATGTGGAACAGACGGCTGCCATTTAAAGCGGTCGAGGAGCAGCTGGTGGGTTAAAGGTGGGGGGAAAGTAGATTTCTTCAGATATAAAACTCTTATTTTCAGAAGTGAGGWGGTTTCAGTTTTTTTATGAAGATTAAACCCCAGACCAGCAGATGTATTTGTCTCTCTGTCTCTTTCCTGTCCCTCAAACCCAGCTGGTCGAGGCAGATGACCGCCTGTCCTGAGCCTGGTGCTGCTGGAGGTTTCTTCCTGTTMACAAGGGAAATTTTCCTCTCCCCTGCTGCCAATAGCCTTGTTTCCATCAAGGTTTTTCAAATATGCATTTTGAAGTATCGTATAAGAAAAGGTGAATGGAAACAGCTTGATTCGAAAAAACTTCCTCTAATTCGCATCAAAGATGATACACTCGCTTGAGGTGTTTTTTGGATTTTTTGGAAAAGAGTTAATGCGCAAAAAGAGAGATGGAAACACATTTTTCGTATCAGTTCTGACGTAGCGAACATTTACCTCACATGTTGATCAGCTGTTCCTGCTGTCTGTCCGAAACCGGTCCCGGTACCAGAGCGACTGCAGCCGCGACTACAGCTGGACCATCATCCCGCTGTCTGCGTATTCTCAGTTAATCCCRTAACGTGAAAAGAATTGCATTACTTCCCCCTAATTTACATTACATGCGTTACGGCTCTGCACGTTCCTGATAACTTCTCTCCATTGTCCTGAGATGCGACTTTTACTTCCTGTTTACTACACGCATGTGTCTGAAGTAGCTGATTTGCTTCAAGCCAGTTGATGGGAACATGTCTGATTCGCGTTTATTCGTTCTTTCCTTTTTGCAAAATTTTAAAAATTCACTCAAATTTTGAATTAAAATTAGGTAGAAATAGGGCTGCTACGATTAATCGATTAATCGACAGCTAATCGATTATTAAAATAACAGATGACTAATTTAATAATCGATTAATTGTTTACTTTTTTTTTTGTTCTTTACTTTGTTTTTCTCTCCAAACTGCTTTGACACCTTCCACTGCCACATCTGCCTTTCTGTCCTTGACACACATGCACAGTAG
>NW_013952566.1:625060-626792 GCF_001266775.1 Austrofundulus limnaeus | reverse complement strand
AAATATTACAATATTAAAGAACTGTTCTTGTTAATTTGATGAAAACATTTTAAATTTCCAGTGCACTCACATCAGAATAACTTATAGATTTGTTGTTAGGATAATCGATTAATCGAAAAAAATAATAGTTAGATTAATCGATTAGAAAATAATCGTTTGGTACAGCACTAGATGGAAACATGGCTACTGTGCTGCTCAGGATGGGAAAATGTGACGAAGTGACAGCTCCTGGCTTCCTTGGCTTGAATGTTTTTGTGTACAAGTGCCCTGAGACGTTGGTTGTGACTTGAAGCTATATATAAAATGAATTAATTTACTGTTTTGATTAACAAATTGTGTATTTTATTGCCTTTTAACAGGGAACAATAAAAACATGTTTGGAATATAAATGATGTCTTGAATTATTATATTTAAAAGTCTACTTCATGCTGATCATCGTGTATAACAGCTGCACTCTGACTACAGGGTGGTTCTGAGGACTCTGAGGTTTGTAAGAACTGTTGGTTTCAGTGTGGAACAATTGTAAAGACCTTTAGGTTTGATTTCACCCCACCAGGATAAACTGAAGACTTTTGAGAAGTTTGTAGACATAAAAAGGATGGTAATAAAGTCATAGCTAACAATGTTATTCCAAGGAGGCACAAACAAACAAAAATTAAAYCACCCAACTGATGTTGAATGTACCCAGACATATTGGGGCCACCTTTCAAAAATATGGGCCAAGTAAAAATTCAATAAACAGATTTGAAATTACATCTAAGTTTTTTTTTTGACTGGGTAATGATGAAATGTTGAACTGTGTGCAGGCTCATGCAGACTTCCAGCTGTTTGTTTGTAATATTTATATCTATATTTCCATTCATCCTTTTTATTCATATTTTTTCACATCTTTTTCCTAAAGACTAAAATATGGYGTCATTGTAAATGTAAAATATTTTTACACTTTTACCAATCTGTAAAATCACCCAGCCACGAATGACCCAGCATTCTGTAGGGGTCACCTCGAGTGAAGAAACAAGATTTACTGTCTCTAAGCAGGCCTCGGACAGGCCTGACGAGAGGACAGGAACTCTGTCACAAACTGAACTCTATTTAGGCCATGAAAGGTCATTCTAACTGTGGAAAAGAACCCCTCAGTTCTCTTAATCAGATAATGGACAGAACAATCTCTTCTGTTCGTGATTCATTTGTTGTTTAACTAAGAATGTTTATGCATTTGTTAAATCATGATGACTGTCACAGGAAAAGTGGAACCACTTCTTTTCTTTTATCATGCCATAAAGATTTATAATGGTATAAAAAAATCACAGGGAATCTGATTACAATGTTTTCATTGTGTTTTTATGTAAATCACTGTTTTAATTTGACTGTGAACACAGTAATGTAATTGTGGATTTTTCCTGAGAAAATCTTTCATTTATCTGGACTAACAGAAGGTTCAGAACTGATTAAAAAACAGAAATGCTAATTAATCATCATAAATGTTTTGCAGTGATTTCTCAGTCTATCAGAAGAAAGCTGAAAAGAGGTTATCATATCATGTTGTTGAACAACATGATCTGAAAAGAGGTTATCATATCATGTTGTTGAACAACCACAGAATTTTAACCTTGGGCTGGCACCGGCTGGCAAGTCTTTATCTTTCTTTCTCTGACTCATCTCTAAGCCTGAGGGCGGAACCAATGTCGTCCGTTTCTTTTACTAACCCGGACGGCTTTGAGCGACACTCTTC
>NW_013952566.1:622639-624497 GCF_001266775.1 Austrofundulus limnaeus | reverse complement strand
TACTGTTCTATATAATTAATCTGAGTTGATGTGAATTGAAAATCAGACGCGGGTTTTATCTCATTAACTCTGACGCTTGTTATAGGAATAACCACAATCAAGTGTAACTTATGATCCGTTCAATTTGTGTAAATAAATGATTGCATAATCTTTTATGAATCAACTTGAACTCGTCTGAACGTTCACTTATTGTGTCACGTTTCACTTCGCACAGTCAAGATATTAACAAGTAATGAGAAATACCTCGGTAAAAAATTTCCTCATAACCTTGTGTATGAGAGATGTGGGAAAAGCTTAATTGACCTTAAGCTCACTCTTACAATTCATTTAAAGCAAACTTTGAACTTTAGAAGATTTACATAAAGTGTATTTCTTTTAGTCATTAAAAAATGTTCTCAAATGATCAAATATTGGCAAATCTAGTTGTATTCATTGTACAGCATTTAAAGTAAATAATAGATTTTAATTCTGTACAGTGGTGTAGAAATCATCCTCTGAACTGCTGGCTTTAAATGGACTATTCTCCCTGAAGACACTGCTACGCTCCTTAAATCAAAGAATAGCTCATATGACTCAGACTATAACTATATATACAGTTATACAGAGAGCTGCAGTAGTTTAAAGACAGTTTAATGCAAAAAACACTTGCAGAACCTAAATAAAAGAGATGAAAGCCATGGCCAAAATAAATTCCAAGAGTGAGAGAGTCTCAATGAGCCATGCAGTCGGCCATTCAGGATTCAGGCCAAAATCTAACTTCTGTAAAATCCAGAGTAATGAACCAAAACTGATACGAAGACTGCTGGTGATTCTAAATCCACAAAGGTAATGACAAAAGTGTTTAACAGAAACAACATGGAGTTAAAGGCTGGCACTGGTGGAAAAGACAGGAGAGGTACACTGCCTCTGCTGGTTTTCATCATTCATTGATTGTTTTAGTCACTGATTTTTGTTTGTAGTCTGCAGAGACACAGGGTTGTTAACGTGCAGCTCCATGTCAAAATGACTTCTGCAGTATCGCTGCATGCATTATCCTTTACTTCCTCTCACATTAACGATCCATTATACTAGATCCGAAGTTTACCTTTAGCTTTACCCTCAAAAATCTGGAATTTTCACAAAAAATATCTGTGACGAGCAGACTGTCGGCCGCAGTGACAGACAGAGCGTAGGGATGTAGACAACGGTGTCATGCAACTGCACCAATGGGAGCAGCTTTCGGCAGACTGTGGAGGCCTTTAGTGATAGCTGTGTCTTTTAAAAAAAGCTTCATTTACACCACTGGATATGCAGCTAACACTAACTTTAAAGGGGCAACTTCATGTAAAATCAACATTTTTGAGTTTTATATCATGTTATAATGTTATACTCTCATAAAAAAACATGCCCAAAGCCTTACTTTGACTCATTCATGCATGTTTGAGRAATCCTGCAGCGTTTTTATGCAGACATGCTGAGGAGCAAAACGACAGGTGGAGACCAGAAACGCCTCTGGGACATGTCTCCAAGCCGAGCTCCCTCATCACGGAGTACACCTCCCCACCCCCCACACCCTGCCCATGACTCCTGCAGGCTCTCGGCAGTAACAAAGCAAACAACTGGTGAAACTGAAAGTGAAACTGAAACTATCTGCTGAGCTCCGAACTACTTCTCACTCAGTGAAGCTCTTTTCAGAAACTAAATACCTTTGAGGAAATGTATTTTCCGATGCCAAGTAAACTGTTCGACTCCCCAGAAGTGGAAGGTGGTTCTTAAAGAGACAGAGGCCAATTTCAAGGTGTGTAGAAGAGGAAGTGATGAGAAGATAAGTTTATTTTCTATTTAAACATAAAAACAGCATTTTACTAACAGCTAAAGG
>NW_013952566.1:612632-621531 GCF_001266775.1 Austrofundulus limnaeus | reverse complement strand
CTTCCAACCTATTCTGCTGCTATAAGTTACTTTTCCCTCTCTCCTTTCCTCCTGCTTCGCAGCAGGAGATTTCCACTTTCCACTTTTTCCACTTTCACTTTCCATGTAGCATCAATTATGCTAATGTTAGCTGTCACGTTCTCTCGTGCTGGCCACACCTCCGCTCTCTAAACCCCCCTTCCCCTACCCACACCCCCTCCCCTACCCACTTTGATGCATTTTTCAAATTTCGCCTTGGGGCGGAGTTATCTTTTCACAGGGGGGTAAGTTACACTTTAAGTATGGTAACAATGTAAAAATAATTTGTTACTATGCACCTCTGTTTAAGTATAAAGCTCACTGGAACGCTTGGATACTCACACACACACACGATTGGGTATATTCTCAAACTTTTAATGGAACTATGGTTATATCCTCTCTGAGTTGAGCTGCTCTCGTGTTTTAAAGCTTCCTTTGAACAGACACAAATCAGCGGTCGCCAGGATGAAACTGGCAGATAAAAAGCTTTGTAAAACTCTGAAGATTTTTCTAACCCGACAGACTTCTTGCCTTCCACTCTGCTCATATTTTACCCCTTTTTTCTCTTTTATTTGAATGTTTTTTATTTGGTATCACGGCACAGGGGGTGCAAAACAAACGATGTGGGCATAATTACAGAGTGTGACTGGGGAGCTAAGTCTTTACCTCACYGCGTTTATTTAAAGCTATACTCACAGCCAGACTTCTAATGGAGCTTTTTATTCACTCCTTCTCCCTCAGTAGTCGCCCCCCCGCCCTCCCCTCGCTGAAAGWCTTCCCACTCTGTTGTTGATGTAGTTAATTTGGGTCGGGAAAAACAAATTATCTCTATCAGCAGTGGAAGCTCGCCTCGCTTGGCTTTCGGAGGCCCCGGCTCGCTGATCCCAGTGGCCCCATCGTCTGAAACCACGGTTCCCCTGGGGTTTCCCCGCCAGCAGGCAGCAGACTCCTCAGGCACGCTGCGCCGCATGGCACCAGGCATGCGAARCGCTTCTGTGCGACTCCCTCCATCATTACCTGACCTCTTCAGAGTCTTGACTGTGTTTGCCTGTGGGTGAGTTAAGCAGCAGGATTTAACACGGCCGTGTAAAAAAACTCAGATGTAACGAAGCCAGTGAAACGCACGTCTCCGATAAAGGGGAACGGTGGCAAGTTCAACATGCGAGGTACATAAAAATGTAAGGAGCAATAAAAGCTACAAAAACRGGGTGATTCACTGTAAAGCAAGAACATTTTTTCCTGTAAAAACCTGTTTCCTTTGTGGTTATTCAGTTAACCACTCCGCTGCCACACAAAAACGCCCTCGGGCCAAAATAAAACCCTCAAATCGTCTCAGCCAGCGACAGCCACATGACATTTATTAGGCGTTTGGCCACCTCCAGTGTTCCCCTTTAATAGTTTTTTAACCCACCACTCCCTTGTCTGTGACTCTCCTCTCTGCTGGTACATAATGCAATCAGTCATGAACGAGGTATAAATGGACCCACTCACGACGCTGAATGGGACTCATCATTCAGTGGGAATCGAATAATGGAGTCGGCGAAGTCACAGGTGAAGAGTGGAGCTGTTTCCAAACACTTTCTCTTCTTTTGTGGCGCAGCACTCATGCTGACTGGGTTTGAATGGATGGGCTGCCCCGGCTTTGTGTTGGAAGCCTGTTCAGGTTAATCTGTGTAAACACACCTTTGGTGCTCTTTGATTGAATCTCATGCTTGTGAAACCTATAAGTGCACACGCTGGTTTTGGATGGGCTAAYGAGGGTCACTTGTGCTATTTACCAAAAGGGATTGATGATCATTGTGATCTCATTAAAGTCCCATGTGGATCTGTTTTCTGCTGTTATGAGTCCTTTATAAAGGCAGGACAAGTTGCTGCCAGAAGGCACTGACCCTGAGAAATGATTTGATTTCCACAGCACAGGTCRGCCAACAATCCTGGATCAAACCTTACAGCCAAAGGAAAAATGCAAGAGAATGTGACATCTTTTTTTAGAAATCACTTTTCAAGTTGGAATAACACATTCAGATGGAACGAGGTCCTATCATCTTGCTTGTAACAGAAGACTTTCCGTTACAACATCCGTTGTCCTCCTTTAGACGTTTGTTCATGTGAAACCCAAACCTTTGGCAAAAACACAGAGTAAGAAGAGACAAGGCTGACCTTGCAACAAATGAAAACAACTTGAACAATGTGCGTGTACACAAAAAGTTGTACAACACTGTGATAGTGTTTGTTTCTGGGGCTTAAATCTCACTATCATATCGCGCTGTCACAACGAACATCATCTCAGGGCACTGTAAAAATATATATATATATGTTAAAAAGCAAATGAGTAAAAGTCATTAAGCTGACGAAGCCAGCAGATTGGTTGCAACCAACAGACCAGCAAGTTGTGCAGCTTCATTTTGCCTCAACATTTTTTTTTATTTGGGCCTGTATTAGTGTGCATGGCTTGCAAAATTGTATTCTATTCAAGAGGTGACCAATCCGGGTCCTCAAAGGYCTCCATCCTGCATTTTTTGCTTGTTTCCCAGCTCTAACACACAGGAACACACTAGGATTTTATGTATCATTTTCAGTTGTTCTGTTTAGAGTTTCATCATTAAATTACTGAGAGCAAAACAKCCTCTACATATCAGAGAACAGTGTGGGAGTGGAGCAATCTGTGCAATAATCTCTGCAGTCTAACAGTTTACTTACATCTTTAGTCTGAGACCAGAGGAACCGTGAGCCAAGAGTCTTCTTACAGTTTCAAATGTGATGAGGAGTTTGGAGCTGTGTTTAAAGATTTCTGGGCTCAGCCCTTCATCRGTGAAGCTCGATACATTATAGCCTCTTAGTGTTTGACACACATTTGCTCTGGTAATTTTAGTCAAGCTTGTTGGTTTAGCTTATCTCATATGGCAATCAGAAACTCCATATGGTAAAAAAACACTTTTTTCAATATAAGCAAAAGAAAATGACAACAGTAACAAACTAAGTTTCATTCATTGAGTAAACATTGTAATCTTATCTAGAAACTTAAGATCAAAATGTTTTTTGTTTGCTTTGGAAACAACATGGTTACGATCTTTTGAGTTCTTTTTTCAGAAAGTTCAGAGAAGTGAACCAGAATGACTGAAAGCATCATGAGTGGATTTTGAATTTACTCTTTGTGGTTTAATAAGAAAACTTTAGCTCCATGAACTCAAGTGTCTGCTTGAAGGATATTCACTGAGCATCTCAACAACAGGAGCTGGGCTATTTCAGGCTTTAAAAACAAGAGGAAGGAAATTTAAAGTAATTTAGTAGCAAATGTTGTAAGAYGTGTGTACTTTTTTAACCACTGTTTAAGCTCTCATTAGATGGGGCACCAGTCCTATGGAATAATAACAGATTAAACTGTTTCTTCTAAAAAAATCAATAATATTTAGATTACTGGATTTCTTTATACTTATTAAACCCTCAGCTGTTGAGATCTGATAAATAATGTTCATCACAGGAACATTCATCATACATGTTACCAGTAAAAGTGACTAATTTTGTGTTTTAATTGTTTATTACAAAATTAAAATTAATCAAAAATCAACAAACCGTTAAATTAACAGTGAAAATTTGTGAATAATATTCAGACTTTTAGCATTAAGCAATTAATCTGAATTATCTGAACCTAGTTTAAACAGTAATAGCCACTTCACTACGATTTAACAAGCAATAATTGACCCTTTTTATCCAATTATAAATTTCTATGAGAATTATTTGAACAGGATATTTCAGAGTAGAATCTAAGTTTTAAGTCTTACTTTGAGTAAATAATAATGATAATATTTCTGATCATGGATGTTTCTGTGCTGTAGTTGACTCTAAAAYTAGATTGAAAAACATAAAATAAACCATTTTGTAAAAAATGCATATGTGATTGTTGGTGCACAACTTTTCCTATATTTTTACCTGAAAAGTGTTAATCTTGCCTGTAATTTTCAAGTCGGTAGGGAGGAACAGTAATTTTGGAACCCAGTAGTGCTTAAGTTGGTGTAAATGACTCAGCGTTTCCAGAGAAAGTAAAAGAAAAGATGATTCATGTTAAATATTCCAGTTAATCCTTGTTTCTTCACATTGTGTAACGGGCATGGTAACAGTTGGACGTGGACGATGTTTTGACCTTCTGTTTGGGTATGTGGGTGGATTTATCGTGCTCTGGCTCAGTTCTCCCTCATTTGGAGCTTCGAGGTTTTATTGCCCGGACACATGAGGGGAGAAAAGGCAGACCACACAGGAGGTCCCTTTGTGCTTTGTCTCAGACCTTTCTTTTTGGAAACAGGCGGAGTGATGGAAGATGTTGCTGTGAAGGCTGAACATTTTCACACTGCCAAAAACTATTTAAGTCTGAATCATAAACTTAATGTTCATTATAAAAAGCATATCACCTGTTGCCTTTTGTGTTCAAAMTTTAAATCAAGATCATTGTATGTTGAGAAATGGTACAAGTATGGCTGTTTTGTCATATGTGATGTGTAAGTGCTTGGGTATGTGTTGAGGAGCACTCTGAGCTACCACCACTTTAKATTTGATCTCAATATCTGTAAARGTAACTGACTTGTAGCCATTTTAGTGTTTACTGATGTCTGTTTGCTGTGGTGGCCATCTTGGATTGGGTTGACTGAAGTTAATGAGTTGCTGATCCAATGATTATTTTGTTAAGTTTTTGTTTAAATTTGTCCACTGGTTCAGGAGGTATTTTGCTAATAGACAGAGCAAATTAACTCAAAGTTTATGGCAAAGAGTATGTGTTGAGCATTAATATCAGATGCTGCTACATTAAAATATAGCTGAATATCTTTAAACTGGACTCAGTTGTAGTAATTTTAGAGTTTTACAAGTTAATTTGGTCATCATAGTCATCTTTAATTTGGTTGACGCCAAAAGATAACTAGTTGTAAATATAATACCAAAGATTTAATTCTAAAAGTTCCAATWAAATTCATCCACTGGTTAATTTCGCTGAAAGGCAATTGCTGGCAAAGCATTACTGCCCATTTTAATTTGAAAAGCTCCAAAGCACTTCCCCTTCCTGTCTACTCACATCTTTCAAAAATGTCAGCTTCTTATRCAACTGATCCTGCATTTATCCTGATCTTGTTACACCTTCATCTCATGTTTGTTCTTGTTCTTCATGGGGACTTTGCATTGACTTATTCATTTGCTGGCAATTTCTATAGCCTAACCACACCCTTTACCCAAAACCCAACCACCCCAGTACATACCTAAACCTAAACCTAACTTAAAGTCAACTCATACCTTAGTCCTTAACCAAACCCCAGACCCACCAACAGAATTTCCCTGGATGGGGGCTAGGCTTTTGTCCCCATATGGAACGGTGGTTCCTCACCAGACTGTGTGTACCAGGAAAATGGTCAAAAATCATTCGTCCCCACCAGGTAACGAAAACATGTACACAGATGTGACACCCCCCCACACATACACACATTATCCCAGCCCAGAGAGCTCCTTAGACAGCAGCAGCAATAATGAGGATGTCGTTAATTTGCCTAAATGAGCGGGGGGGCCTCTGGCGTGGGCTAGCAATTAATTAACAGCAACACTGTTACTTAATTAGCTCCACATGAAAGGAGAAGTGTGGTGGAGGAAGAGGTGTAAAGTGTTTGTGTATTAAATGCTGAAGAAGAGTGACGGTGAGAGCACATGTGTCTCACTGATGATCTGWAGGCCTGATCATGGCCGTGCTGAAGATCAGCTAAAAGCTTCAAAGAATAAAGTGAAAGCTGCTAATGTCACAAACATGATGTGTTCTTTAAATATCTGAGGTTATAACCACTGAAACCTTAAGCTTAATAAAATGCCTAKCATTGTTTAAYCTCTTCAGCGCCWCCTCAGAATCTTGGCTAAAAGCTCATAAAAACAATTTCTACATCCACCAAACAGYTAAAGCCACGAGCTGTTGAATCTTAAACAGCTTATACAAAATGGCATCAATGCAAATCTGTAAATATGCTTTGATCCTTTTTTAAATGAAAGTCAAAGCAAATACCAAAATATGTTGTCAAATGTTTTGGCAGTTTGTTTTTAAACTTGATTTTGAGAGAGGTCCTTTATTTTCTGAAGCTAATAAAAACCAGGCTGACTTTGGCTGATCAGACCAGATCATTTCACCACAAAGACTAATTTATCTTTTTTTTTTGACATAGTGTGAATCGTGTCGTAGATGGGGATATGTGAACATTTTTTCCRCTCTGTGTTCATAAATAGCCAGTCTCCACCCACATCCTGGTTATCTCCTCTCAACAACTCGCTGAAGCCTCTGCTTTGTTAGCTGCAGGCTAAAAGACGGCCTTATCAACCCAGTTACCAAATCACTGGACCCTCTCAGTTAAATCCTGCAACTCAGCATTACAACCTGCTGGATRCATATTCATGCCTGCTGGGAGGCTTCAAAGAGCTCATTTTCACCCTTGCGTTAAGTCTTAGAATGCTCCTTTTTTGTAGTTTATCCCATCTTTGGTYGTCTTCGCTGGTTGTACAGTCCTTCCAGGATCAGTTCAGTTTATCTCAGGAAAAACTCTGGKGGAAATTTTACACAAGGTGCTTTTGTTCCTTTTAACAGCAGCAACCTGTGCGAACGAGACGTTCATGTCAGCAAGTGACCAGAACGGTTGTAAATGATGGACAAATAAATTTATATCAAATTTGTTAAATGAATAAAATGTCGACTTTCTTCTATAAATCSATGTTGTATTGCAGCTGTTTGAATTCAAATCATTTTTTGAAGAAGTAGTGAGACAATTTATTTGAAAATTCTTGGTCAACACCTCATCCTGTTTGGCCTTTAAAAAAAGACAAGCAGTACTTTAATATAGAAAACTTGTAGAGCCTTTTTAAAGTTGACCAATCATGACCGTTGGCTCAATGATATAAGATTTATGGCTACATGATCAGTGGCGGAGCCATACATATTTAAAGAGGTGGTCAAACTGGGATTACTGGTCACACAAGGGTTGCCCAGAAAATTACATTTCTTTTTCGTACACGACAGTTTACTGAGGATCTACTCGTGTTTCTTGGTCATTCTGTCTTTTACTTACACAGGCAGTGAATGCCATATAGAATAAATCATGAGAATGATCTATTTGAGCAGTGCAGTTGAAATTATAATTTTGCATATAGAAATGGCTTTGCCACAATGTTGCTGGCTAAGCGGCWGCTATAGCGGCAATGGGGTGGCCAAAGGTTATTCTTCAGTAGCAATATCCACCCCAGGCCACGATAAAAGAATTAGCTAAATATTGATACAGTGATTGTTTTTCCACTTTTTCATGAAGGCAAAAATACAAACAACTGAGCCTTAATCAAACTGCTGCTGTGCAAAACCTATAAGTTTATTAAAAAATAGAACTGTGAACAACAAAAACATCTATTTTATCATGTTTTATGCTGAAGACACTTTTGCTCAAGTTTTGACGAGAAAACTGAAGAGATTTGAGAGAAATCACTGTGTCTTATTGCAGCGAGGGAAACACAAGAAAGACGACAAATATACAGTACCTAAATTTTGTTAGTTTGGAAAGAAAGAAAGAAAGAAAGAAAGAAAGAAAGAAAGAAAGAAAGAAAGAAAGAAAGAAAGAAAGAAAGAAAGAAAGAAAGAAAAATAGACAATTCAAAACATACTGTATGGCATCATAACACCCTAGAACTGTTCTGTGCAACAATTATAAATCTTAAATTGATTGTGTAAAAACTGTTGAAGATCTTCAAATGTCAGTTTACACATATAAAATTAAACTTTTAAAGATTTGATTAAACTTTAAACAAATTTTCTGCTGTGAAGTTTGTTTGAACTGTAGATCTCCAAAGAGGACTTTTCCTACTTTTCCTCCCATCGTGCACAAGGACATTTCAAAGATTTCAATTACTTCTGCTAGTTTTGGTGTACAGGGTGAGTCAAAAGTCCCAGGACACCATGTTAGTTCAGAAAGAAAAGGGAAAATGACATATCTGAAAACTCCAGCAAGTAATGGGCGAGGGGGTCTGTCTTTCATGGCTGCCATCTCGAAAGCCACCATATTGCATCAAGATAAAAGTGTCCTGGGACATTTGATTCACACTGCTTTTAATAATCAGAATGCTCCTGACAAAGCTGCGTGCTGTTTTGTATTTTTTTGCATGTGTTTAGTGCAGAACGAGCTGCGACTCAAATATTGTGATGACACAAGAATAATGGCTGAACAACAATAAAGATGCTTCAGTGTTTCTGCTCTGATACACCTAACAAACAGTACAGCAATAAAACCAGAGAACAGTTATTGAGAGGTGACAGTTTCTGGGTTGAAAGAAAGAAATCGTAACGTAAAACTCTCCAATGATTGAAGTAATTTCTTTCAGCGACATTAGATGTTGTCCCTGATGTGGTCAGGCTGAAACAGAGCATCTGTATCTCTTCATCTGAATACAAAAGGATCAGCTTTAATAAAAGTTGAATCTACAAGGAGCTGAGGGCCTTTATCYGAAGCAGTGTTAAGTGTTAATGCGGCCGTCTAACTTTAAGAAAAGCCGTTTCATGCTTGTTGAGGAAAGCCCATCTCTTTGATATTTTAGGTTCTCATTAAATTCACAAAATCTTGGGGGAYAGCCAAGTACCTTCAAATGCAGATTAGACAAGATGATTAAACATGAATGATTTCAGTCYGTGGAAAATCAAAGTGACACAAAATTACATCCTTGTTCAATGTCAGAAATTAACAAAAAAGAAAAAAGAAAGTGCCTTTGTTGTTATTTATTGGACTGAAAACTTTTAAAAACCTGYCTTCTCTGATCTGACTTTTGCTGACTTTGCTGTTCACAGCACTTGTTTGGTGAGGAAGGGGAGCCAGTGTTTTTTTGGCTTTTT
>NW_013952566.1:609825-610663 GCF_001266775.1 Austrofundulus limnaeus | reverse complement strand
TCACTCACTCACTCACTCACTCACTCACTCACTCACTCACTCACTCACTCACTCACTCACTCACTCACTCACTCACTCACTCACTCACTCACTCAGATAGAGGGGTGTTATTTCAATGCCCACTTCCGTTTTGTGACACCCTTTTTCAGTTTGGCAACCCTCCATTTCCATGTAAAGAAGCCCTCAGGGGGCTGCACCAATCTTCAAATTCAACAAGGTTTAAGACCTGTTTTCTGGACAAGATRCGGCTTTCGCTTAAACCCACTAGATAAATCTACTAGCCAATCAGAATTAGGCTGAGAGCGGGKCTTGGGTCTTGGCAAAACTTTGATTCAGGTCCAGCAGCAACCTTTTAAAATGATGCCCTCACTACAGACTTTATTTTTTCCAGTGATGAGGCATTAATAGTTGGCCAATGTACTGAATGAAGTTCAGTAACAACAGGGTAAAGGGCTCGACACACGGGAGGCGACGTCGCTCGCTCTCCATTCATTTCCCATGGAGCTTGTGCGGTGAGGCGACAATCGCTTGCCCTCCTCCAGCTAAGCGACCGGCAAAAATAGTGCATGTGAAATTTCGCGCTCGTACACGTACACGTGCACACGCGAGCTTGCGACGCGACATATGAAAGTTGAAAAATGTTCAACTTTTGTCGCTGTTGCTTACCGTACAACCAATCAGCGAGTGTTTCATTGACTGACCAATGAGAGGAGAGTATGCTACACACTGCCATTAGCTAACACTTTCACCAAGTGATTACTAAAAAGCTTTGTGGGAATTTATTGGCACCAGGGTGAAGTTTATGGTAAGTTTTTCCTCATAAAACTGTATCTTGATG
>NW_013952566.1:600487-609507 GCF_001266775.1 Austrofundulus limnaeus | reverse complement strand
ACTGAAGCTAAAAAATGCTGTCACTAACTTAGACGCTAAATATGCTACGTCAGAWGCAAATATTTCTGCCAACTCAAACTATTACAGGTTTCAAAGAAACTCTGTGTACACTTTAATTAAATGCTTGTATACATGAAAAAGAACCATTTTAAATAACTTAGAGGCTGTGTTCTGCCTCAGGAATGGTCTACAAATGATCCACATAACCKCACAGCTAAACAGAAAGTACTAATGTTGTGACTTCCATTTTTCAGTTAAAACAAATCTAACAACTTCGAGTACAATTTAAAGTAAACTGGTAAACACTGTGGCATTAAACAAAACAAAACAAACAAAAACAAATCACGGATCTTAAGGAGCCAGAACAATAGGACACCTGGCCAAAAGTGTTGAGGTCTTCTTCCAAAATCACAATAGCCTGACTCAATCTGTAGCTGAAGTTCTCTCAGAGTACATTTAAGACCCTGAAAGCTTATGAACTGTAAGTTWCCACATTTTAATGAGTAATTCATGAGCCTTCTGTTTGTATATTTAAGTTTTAGTTCATTTTGAAGCAAAAATKGAAGGTATACATTTTCTCAATAGGTTTTCACAGATTGGAGTACTCAGACATGCAACAGTCTGGCAATACTGCCCGCGCACGGCAGACAACAATCAACACCTGACATTTTCTAGCAGACAGCTATATTAGATATTCTTACATTTCTCACTTTTGCYTTTACTTCTTTTGTTTGTTTTCTATGTCATGGTTTTCCCTAACCAAACATTTGTTACTCAATCRTTGCACAGTGGCAGCTCAATGATTCCATTGCTGATCGTCTGTAATTCAATCTCCTAAATGATSATTATGAGACAGAAGCCCCATAAACACTGTGGTTGTGTTATCTGATTCAAAGTCAATTTCTTTCTAAGACATTTGGTCAAATTGCATGAAAAAATCGAGCCAGCCAAAGTCTTATTGTTTGTCAGCTTATACATTTGGCTAGCGTTGGGAGTGGATTGACAGCAGCACTACGTCTTAAAGGAGATCACTGCAAATGTTTCATTTTACACATTCTCTTCAATCAGCCCTGTGACTACCTCTTATTCCAACTATGAAACATGACCGTGGTAGATGAACTTCAACATCCCATTCCACCTAGGTCATTTCCCTCATGACAATGAGGTAGGAGGCACGTCTGCCCTGGCTAGAAAGTACTATGAAAGTCTTGGCAGGTAAAGAGGATTTTTCGTGCCCCCCTTGGGAGACGAGAGGCTATCTGTATGAGTCAAACTGTAGAAAAAMGTCTGTTGGTTATAAAGATGCCACAATACCCTCAGGCTACATGCACATAGCAGATAATTGTTTAGTTGAAAGAAAAAAACAACAAAGAAATGATGCAAAAGTGCAAAAAAGCTTTGGCCTGAAAACATTTGAGCTTGAGTTGTTTTTGATGGCACAAGTTCATTCTTGAATGGATCCTGTTCTGATTGACTCTCTCACATGAAATGCTCCACGATTCTCTWATCTTAGATTTCTCTGACTAGTGAATACTGTAGGTTACTCACTAGTCATTTCGGTRCACAGCTTCATTAAAAAATATAAATGAATAGGGCAAAAATAAAACTTAACACAGTGTTTGATTTGAGCTTCCAAAACTGTGGTCAGGATTATTTAATATTCATAGATTTTGAGTGAGCCCAGACAAAAATACATGGTATGAATTTGGTGTGGTCGGGGATTTAATGTCCTAAACACAAACTAAAATAGAGGAAATTAAATGGTTACAAATGGTCCATTCATCACAATAAAACGTATAGTTCATACTCCGTGAGTTAGAGCATACACTATATACTGYATTTCTAAGTCACCACTGAAGGGGTTAAATTGTCCTGCAAACACATTACTTGSCTTCTCTGTTGTGATAAATGAGAAAATTAAAGAGCAAGTAAATTTTACTCAATATYATTTTCCATCCTTTGATTAAGGCCTCCCGTCTGGTAATACTGAGATGAAGAGTGACGGGCTGTATAATGCAGTGGGTTATAAAACCTGTGTGAAAGGCAGCAGTGTTGTGCTGGTATGGATGGAAGCAGCGGTTCCCCTCTGACCTTTCTCTGTGCTCTAATCCTCTCTGCTCCTCTATCTGGATGACTCAGACAAGACAAGGTCAAGGGACACCCCACTAATGCAATCATGATTTAAACAGGTGGAGAATAGCAGCGTGAGCAGGTTTCTGTGTGTGTGTTTGGATGTTTACACTGACGTGACTCACGAATACAAGCCAGGAAATATGAATGCCTTGTGTTTGGTTACATCTYTTTGAGATGATKAAACCCAAAAAAGCTGCGACTCTGGTTCATAAAGTCTTTTTTTCTGTARAGAAGCAGAGCAACACACGTGTGAGATTTGCTGTATTATTGCTTTGGCCAATTGCAGTGTGTTGTCTGTACACACGGAGAGACCCCTTTGCATTATTGAACCAATGATGAAACAGACAGAGTTTACCAGATGGCTTCAATTCATCAGCTTTCATTGGATTATTCATGAGGCTACAGGGAGCCATTTGAGCAACAATACTGCACAATGCAGAAACAGTGATGGACTTCTCCTTGTTTAATAATCATACTTGATTTTCATTCACTGCCTGGCATATCAGCATTTATTAAAAGCCTMTAAACCCTCACTCCTCAACAAAGTTAGAGAAGTATTCTTTTTTTGTTTAAGTTTATATGCTCTCTATAGCTATCACTCTCTTTTTTATGTCATCCTCCCATCCAACACTGAAAAGAAAGCAACGGATGCTCCGGTCCCCATTATTAATTATGTATACAACTCTCATGCAAGTCTTATCTGGACTAGGGATGATTAATAATGGAACAGCAAAGTAATTACGTGGTGCTCATCATAGATATTTTCAATTCACTCTTCCTCCCTGTCTGCCCGATTTTTTAACCTCCATCTTTCTACATTTCTCTCTTGTTGTCTTTGCATTGTTTCTTCCTCTTTGTCTGCATCTTTATAGCCAATCCAGTCTTTTCTGCTTTGTCTAAGAAAGACCAATAGTAAGACCAAATTTTGCTTTCCATATTGTACAAAGCACAATTACGCTATTGTAATGTATTCACAGTTTAGACAGTTTAAATATGACCTTTAATAACTAGTATCACTTCAAAATTTTGTATTACCTTTTAAGTACCAATCAATTTTAAAAATACACAGTAAGTGTTTAGAAGCTTTTTTGGAGACTAAAAAGCATACTGATCTAACCCTAACCGTGGTTGAATGGTGGGGTTTAAAGAGATTTATGACAGAATATCACTCCATAAATGCCTAAAGTTTTAGTCAGTACATTATGAACTGTGACATCACTCACAGAGCACAAAGAACAGAGAAAAGTGAAAAAGTTGTTGTCCAGGTTAAGATGATAGGTAGCCAAATGAAGGCCCATGTTTTATATATTTTTTCAATGCTACATTAGCTAATAAACCTTAACTGATGTTTTATAAGCCTGAGAAATTATATAAAATAATTCTTGGGTTGGTTAGGCTGGATTAAGACTTTTTTTCTTTCTTCATTCTTTGTACCCTAAGACTGATGTCACAGTTGATAAGACAAATGTCATAAGTATTTGACAAAATATCACTTCAACAATCAACAAATATTTCTTCTGAGATGTGTTGTTTACCAGGTGTGTAAATCACCAGCTTTATCACAATTCTTTTTATATTATATTATTATATATGTTTTGCCTGTTGAAATAAAGGTTAAATAAAATAAAATAAAAAAATATCGATTTGTCTGGATGGGAATGGAATGTTTCTCTATCACAAAGTCTGTCGATACGATTTTGATTCAGTTCACAAATCTGTGATTGATCATATCCCCATCTAACACAATCATTTACTAAATGATTGTGCTAGATATGTATAGATCCACATCAGGCATATGACGACGATCAATGTTTTCATTTAGTTTTGATCTAATTGAAACGTTAATCGTTTCATTGAAATATCGATCTGTATTGATGTATTGTTACACTCTTATTGGTTATATGTACACTTTGTACACAAAAGATGTGATCTTAGCTTTTCTTCAGCTGAATACAAATTTGAGATGACTTGAAACAAAGTTTATCACAGTTCAACCTTTGATGGCTAATTTACTTATTTAACTTAACATTTAATAGCAATATATCTTTTTGGTACCACTAAGTGGATCCAGAGGTACGTGTACCACAGTTTCAAAAACATAGATCTACAAATGAAACATGGTAAGCATAATGCCAGAAACATTTTACAAGTACGTATGTGCATCATTATGAATGTCTTATTGTTTATTTAATTAAAATGCTGTTAACATATAAAAAAATTACAATAAAGACCCAGTCATGAATAGAAACATGGTTTTAGTGTAAGGTCAGCTTGTATAGCTTGATCCTGAAAGCTTAAAAGTCTGATGACTCAGATCTGTTTTCTTTGTGCTGCCTGTGGCGTAAATAACATCTCCAGGTCAAAGACCGTGGTTCAGAAGTCACTAGTCTGTGGAAAAATGGTAGAAACATACTTTTTCTTTGCTGTTGAAAAAGGATAACTGGTCATAAAACATCTTCATAGACTGAGGCATCTCTTTTACAACCATGGTCTCCATTTGTCTTAGGTTTTGTTGGTCTGTTAGAACATTACGACCAGATGGGAATCCATTAAGCTCCACATGTGCCTCTTTTTATGCATTCAGGTACAATTCACATCTACAAAACTAGATACCGCATAGCGGTAACATAATGACCCCCACACGGACAAATGCACCATAACTCAGAAGTCTTTATTCCTAATAAATGTCATGCTGGTAGGTGCATCCCAAAATCATAGTGGTTTGGATGGGGGTCTTTTTTTGGGGGGGGGACATTTGTTGACCTGATGGATAGCCCCTCATCAGAGCTAAACAACAAAAGAAAATCTGAAGCTCCTATGTTTAATAGTTTTTGAGCAATAACCATTTTTGTATGTCCAGATAACCCTTTTTCAGATAAACTTGGGGCCTGGGGGTGGGGTGGGGGGGGCACTGATTGGTAGGCCTGATTGATAGAGCTTCATCAGAGCTCAACATCCAAAAAAATCTGAAGCTTCTATGCTTAACAGTTTTTGAGTTATAAGCATTTTTGCATGTTCAGTCACCCCCTCTTTGAAAGGACCCCCCTCCTCAAATATGGGGTGTATCGTAAAACCATTAGCTGGCGCATTGTAGGTCAGATTCATCTACAGCTCTGCCAAATTTCATGTTGATTGGTGCAGCCGTTTTTGTGCTATGGTTGACCAAATATCACTGAAAAAAAAAAAAAACAGTACGAAAACAATATGACTCCCGCTTACGCTTTGTGTGCGGGGGTCATCATAATGACAGAATTTAGGCATGATGAAATGGCATTTTCACCTCACCTTACCAGCCCAGCAAGCCAATGGAATTCAAAAAGCTTGGTATTGTGCATAGAAATAACACAAACAGTTTCTCCAGATTTGTCTGTGGTGAATGGGAAGGAGAGAGGCCTTGTATCAGTATTTACTTCTGGTGTATACTTGCTTAGTTATCCTTTGGTAGAAGGCGACCTCTGCCCGTCAAAGTTTTCTATTGCTAGTGTTGCAATGTGGGCACAACTTCTTTATTGGTTTTACGTCACCAGTTATTCCAGGTGGTCTCCCATCCAAGTACTAACCAGGCCCAACCCTGCTAAGTCTCCAAGGTCAGATGAGATCTGGCGTGTTCAGAATGGTAATGTATAAGGGAAGGGAAATAGCTGTATCCAGATTCAGAGGCTGAATTCTTTGTAGATTGATTTTGAATGCCAATTTCGTCAAATCGATACAACGAAGGCTGTCGAAATTCGGAGGCTCCTCCAGTTGTGGCCCACAAATATGTCTTCCTTATCACTTGATTTAAGGGACAAGTCTGGTGGATCCTTGTCAATCCAACCTATCCAAAGATGCATTGAGGGTGTTCAGTGTGAACACAGTTTAACTCTATAAACTAGAATTTTGAAGAAACCTAAAGTTACTGTACATCTTGACAGTAAAGCAGATTCTAAAAAAGATTTTATCATTAATTTTCTTCAGTATGACACTGTTCAACTCAAAGTCCCTCACCTCTGAAACGCCTTAGTTTTGGTGTATTTAATTCATAAAAACACAAATTAGCTGAAAATTATTTTCTTTAAGGTTTAGAAGATTACTTTATTTGGTGTTAATAACCTAACAAAGGATGTTTTCAGAAAATTAAATCTCAGCTTTTGCTTAAACTTTGTAGCTGTTCATTCACCTCGTTCACATTCTGCTTCTGCTATTTATCCCCCTTTGTCTCTGGTCAACAGTTTTCACCAGCACCAGGTTAGCCAGCAGTACTGGAGGCTGTCGTTTTCAACAGAGACCACAGCAAAGTCGGTAAAGGAATTTCATCCTGGAGGAACCACATGTTTAATTTGGCAAAGGTTTCAGGCTGGAAACAAAATCTGACTCAAAACTTCCCTATTTATCTGGGCTTGGTACTGAGAGTGCACTGGTTTGAGTTTCCTCAGTCACTGGGATAGGGGATCTACTGGACAAAGGATGTTAAAAATGGAGATGAAAKCCAACAGAGAAGGTTTCATKGATGTAGTGAAGGAGGACATACAGGGGGATGATGTGACAGAAGAAGACAGTAAAAGTGAGGGGGAAATATTTTTATTTGTCTTTGAGGTACTATTAACATGTTAGCTGAGTTATACTAATGATTAATTTCCACATTTTATAAATTGTTTCCCCAACTTTTATTTTGTGGTACATCCTCTTCATTAGAAATGTTTTCATAATGGATCAATAATTACATTCTCAATTARGTATTTTTGTGCGTTAGTGCTATCTTTTAAGACTCTGCCATCTGTTAGATGCACCAAMTAGCCTGTCCCGTATCGAGCTGTAATCAAGCTGTAATTACACCATAAATAGCCATAAATACTGCATCTATATCCACAATGAGCCCCATCAATGTCCTCCTGCTGAGGGTAGTTATTAGTTGATTGGTAGGCTGTCAGCTTCGCTTCCTGTCGAAGCCGCTCATACGAGGCCCTGATTGGCTGGCGCGGTGACATGGGGTGACGGAGGGTTGATGGGTGCTGTGGGAGGAGAGGGAGGGCAGCGAGGGCTGTAGGCATGGTTTCCAAAAATAGATTGTGGCTGTGACAGAACAATGACGGGCCTGTGTGTGTGTGTGTGTTGTTGTTGCATCCTGTGAAATCTTAATAACAGCCACACAACCAAGCCTTCCCTATCATTAGAAATCTCCACGGTCACAAGGGCTCGCTAAATAATAACAGGGCCAGCAGAAGCTGCGCGCGTGTTTGTGATTGAGYATTACAGAGAAGATAAATTCAAAGAGGAAGCAGAATAACCATAAGACACGTGTCCTCAGGAAAACAGTGAGGAAGATGTTTGTCTCCTCCATTTGTTCAGACCCCTGTTGGAAACTAGACAACCAAATCAAAGACTCACACAAACATGCACTCCCTCCGTACGGTTTTTGTAACAGCCCTCGGTCTGGGCGGAGAACGGGTCGATGATGAAAACTCCTATGCCGGGGTGTGAACGGTGGGGGGGAAAAAAAGAAAAATCGACCGATCAGTGATTGATTTCCTCACCTGCTCTGAGAGAGGTGGGCTGAGGGAGGCAGGTGGACGAGTGAAGGAAGAGGTGGGGGGTAGAAAACAGCGGCGGGGGGAGGGCAGATGGAGGTGGCAGAGGGATCAGTGAGGTGGAAAAAAATCAGAAGAATAATGAAAGGGCAACGAGCCAAAAAAGGGTTTTTTAGAGAGGAGTCTGGAGAAAAAAAATGGCTTTGTCTCCACAACAGGCTYGGGGAAAAACACAAATAAGTTTAGCTGAATTATAGGCACATACACAGATTTTGTTTATAAATTGATTACAATAAAACAAATTACYGAGGATATGGGTAAATCAATATGGCTGCCAAATGGATAAAAAATGAACTCAAGCTCAATTCTTTTTCTCAATAATGGACAAAGGCAGAATTTTGTGACAAACGTTTTCAAAATATGATTAAAACAATTTAAAAAAGAAAACTGGAGGAGAGTCGTTTGTTTTAATGACCGAATCTGGATCTTTTCCCAGAATGCCCTTTGAATGAATACAATTCAATGACTKGCTTCAGGCTGGTGTGAAATCACCTTGTTTGCTCTCAACTTTAATTGACTAATTGCCCAGATATTTGTTTTTGCCACTTGCACCGGAGTGTATTCTTATTGTGTGCAATATATCTCCACCCCGTAAGCCCTCACRGCCAAGCTTCGTTCCAGTGAAAATAAAAGGTTTCTATCGATCACAAATCAAGACCAAAGGTATTCTAATTAATCACCTCATGGCAGCTCTGTTTTTGTGGGGTTTGTTGTATTGCAGGTGTTTTACATAGTGGCTCGAGTTCCTCTTTGAAAAACCTCAAGATAAACCGAACACACTGATGCGTCTGTTGAGCCACACCCTTCTTCATAGATGTATATTTTTTATTTCACGGTCGATTGGCCTTGGTGTTTTGTTTCTAAACTGGTAAAATGGAGACAGGTTCCTGTGGGAGAGCCAAAACAAAAGCTTTGTGCTCACTCATACAGGATCTAAATCATTCATGGCAGCTTTGTTTCCCAGACAGTAGCTGGAGTTGTCTCCTGACAAGTCGACATCGCCCCAACGATGTCCTTGGCTAACACCCAAACCTGCCCGTCTTTCTGTAACTCATTGAGACTGCGAGTGTGAGATAAAATAGTTGAGCTCAACATCAGTGATCAGATGCAGAGAGAGAAAAAACAGTGAGGTGTTCATAAATGTCTAATGATTCCTGCTGGTGTTGGTCTTTGTGGGATAGGTGGTATTATTTGGACTAGATCAGGGGTGGGCAATCCTGGTCCTCGAGGGCCGCAGCCCTACATGTTTTATGTTTTTCCTGCTCCAACGCACCTGATTCAGTCACTGATTACCTTCCAAGTTCTGCAGTATGGAGGACC
>NW_013952566.1:595326-600219 GCF_001266775.1 Austrofundulus limnaeus | reverse complement strand
TATGTTAAAAAACAGCAAAAATTTAAATTATGTGTTAAAATATATAGACTAAATTATACTAACCTGGAAAAATAAATATTCAAGTCATTTCAAACAAAAAAACATGAGATAAAGTTCTCCTTTGTTATTTTAATTGGTACATTTTAAATGTATTAATTAGTGGTTCAATTATATATTTCTGCTTTTATTTCTAATTATGTCAGTTTCGGTCCTCCATACTGCGAGAAGATAATCATCTATTCATTCAAATCAGGTGTGTTGGAGCAGAGAAGCAAGTAAAACATGYAGGGCTGCGGCCCTCCAGGACCAGGATTGCCCACCCCTGGACTAGATGGAATTAACTCGTTACTAAAACTGGTTCAAACATCATGGTAAATGGACTGTACTTTATGTTATTGAAAGGAGCTTTAAGATTTTTTCCCCCTYATCCAGTGTAACCAATAGTTAAAGAATCACTTTAACCTTATGAGMTGTAGATTTGGTGTTACAGTCCATGGTTCAAATCAAATTCCAGCCTTGATTAAAGAGAGTTTTACAAGCTAAGAGAGACAACTCCATTTTTTGGGGGTAAAGCCAGTTTCTCATTGGGCTTCATCTGTTGGCAACAACTTTGAACAACTTTCAGAACAGTTTCCAGAATGTCAAAACATTTGTGTAGGTTTTCAATTACCTCATGTAACTGAGATTTATTTTAACATGTGAATAATTTGCAAAACAAAAATTTTATCAAAAATTTCCACAACAATTTATTTGTTGAAGTAGATCGCTAAATCAAATTTGTTGAGAAAATACGATGCTATGGCGTGTTATAGGGTTCCTTATGTTGTTTTGTTCTTGTTTTCAAATTGTTTTTGGTTTTCTCATTTAAAGTTGTTTGTTTGAAGTTTTTGTTTTTAATAAGGGGCAGATATAAGATTTTCTTCTTTCTGCGCCATTTAATAATTGATATACTTTGTTTTTAATGGACTTTTGTCATTTTTAGGAATGAAATAAATGAATAAATAAAAAAATAAATCAAAGGTTGGTGTAAGCAAATGATACTGGTCTTAAATCCTCTGTTTAGTCTCCATGAAAATGTGTGAAAACACTGATTTTATTGTTTTTTTTTTAACAATGTGGNTAAATCAAAGGTTAGTGTAAGCAAATGATACTGGTCTTAAATCCTCTGTTTAGTCTCCATGAAAATGTGTGAAAACACTGATTTTATTGTTTTTTTTTTAACAATGTGGCTTGGATCTTTAAACGTAGATAGACTGAAGCCCCGAGGATGKTTGCTGGGTTTGATTTGTGATTTTCAATCATCCTTAAAGCTGACTGTGTGGGCAGAAAGAACCACATGTTCTTTTAAGACTGTCCTATCTTTCACTGATAAGTCGCAGTTTTTCTTTTAAGAGTTTTCTCACRGCTGAAGCTGAAGCAGGCAATATTTATTTGTTTCATTTTACATTTTTCTTTCTGGTTAAATTAGCCTCCAGCGATCTCCACAGAGGGATTAGTATATGATCAGACATTCACTGAACCAATTTTCTGATAAACCCCAACAGTCTGAGCTAAAACTGTACCATCTACTGCTTAGGAAATATACCACCGTWGTGAGGGTAGGGAGTTGTACATCTCACATCCTTCAGTTATTTGAATAAAAACAGAAGCTGTATGGACAATAAARAAACAGCCTTAGACAAAAGGTYGACTGCAGTAGACWCACWTACGTGCACACACAAACACAAARTRTGTATTTCTATCCTTATTAGGACGGTGTGTTGACTTCCAGTCATTTCTGTCGCCTAAGCCTTATCCTAAACCTCATAAAAATCAATCAATGGTGTTCCATTATATTAGGACTGGGATTTGGTCCCCAAAAGGTCTACTGGTCCTGACAAGGCAGGACAGGTCCCAAAAAAGTAACAAAAACCAGGTACATGACACACAATCACATACTTGGATTAGAGCTGGGGGAAAAAAGACGAACCTTATCAATATCTGTGCTTTTTAAAAATAATTCTATAGTTTTATTTTATTTTACTTTTGCTGCATTTGCTTGTGTTGCATTTGTTTTTACCTCTGCACACTCTCTTGACAACATGCTCAATGTGAGGAACTCATTTTGTTGCACCTTGTATTTCTCTGCCACAGGATTGAAGGTTACATTCTATTGTCTCGCCACAAAAGGCGGTATGGGCGTGTATACTTTATGTGTGTGTGTGTGTGTGTGTGTGTGTGTGTGTGTGTGTGTGTGGGGGGTTGGGGAGGAGTCGCTAAAGATGCAATGGCAGCTTTTGCAGAGCAGGTTTGGAGTCGCACACATGCTGGCACAGTGCAGACGAGCTGACACACAAAGACGCAGAGGGCAACAGAAACACTCCTGCGTGCTGCTCGTTCACGCACACTTAAGCACACTGTTGTACCGSCGCGTTCAAGGTCAGGAGACAGGCCTGCTGAGGGACGTAAATAAGTGATTATTGTGGCGGGAGGAGGAGATGAGCGTGTGGGCTCCTTTATTGTTGTGCTAATGTGAGGAGGAAGTGTAGAGGAGCTTCTCTCAGTCTGACGGTGGCAGCTGCAGCCGAGTTTATATGACCTTTTTAAGTCATGCTTGGATGCATATGGGATGTACACTCAGAACATGTACGGGGAATAAACACACTCTCACACTTAAGTAGATGACACACAGTGGGATGCAGCTACAGGTTCTCAGTACTTAGTTGTTTTCAAGTTTCAAGAATACAGTCAAAATGTAGAGGTTAAATTCCAAATTTTGTGAAAAAAATTGTTTATACAACTAAGGATGAAGAAGCTGTTGTGCTACTACACCTTTGTGTGTTTGTTCCATTTCTAAATGGTTATTGGAGCTGAGGGTTGCAGGTACAAATGTACTGGGAGAACAAGAAAATAACAAAACAAAACCTTTTCTTGGCCCAGTCCAAGGTGGTCTTTCCTTCCTTTCCTTCGGTCCTTCACAATAAAAGACTCAAACATAGATACTTATGGCCATTTTGCAGCCTGTTTGCTGAGTGCTGTTTGCAGCCGTATTTCTTCTGCATCTGGGCTTGGCCCGGTATGATTTCCACTACTGTTGCTCATTGATCGGTTCACTGATGAGGGGGATTACATCACACACACACGAGTAATTTTACATTAATTGTTTGCAGTGTCTAACTTTTTTCACTCGAGTTTAGCTACACAGCAACAGTATCGAGCTGTTGAGCAACAAAAACAAGCTAACATTAGCAACCATTAGCTTACTGTTCTTTGTCACCTTGCCGTCTCGTCTWTAGGGTCATACTGGATGGTCTGGTACAGTCTTTGGTACTTTTCCTTATAGTTTGGCATAAAATGGCAACATTTTAAATGGCTTGAACCGATACAGTGCTTTATCAAGTCCACATGGACCCCAAAGTGCTTTACACCTAACCCATTCACACACAAATGGTGGTAAGCTACRTTGTAGCCACAGCTGACATGAGGCACACTGACAGAGRCAGGGCTGCCTTGCACTGGCGCCACCCCTCTGACAACCATCAGTAGGACAACTGAGACAGCTGGAATGGGGCTCGAACTGGCAACCTACCAGTTACGGGACGACTCCCCTAACCACTCCACCACAGCCGCCCCACGGTGTAYGTATGGTCTACAATTGTTGTATCACAAATAAAACAAAATAAAATTTGTTATGATCCCGCCCACATCAAGGTGACTCTCCGTTCGATGCAAATACAACCATGGCTGGGATAGAAAATGGCCGGGCCTACTGGAGCAGGGGTGGACCTTACAAYACAATATCTCTTTTAGAGTTATTTACAGGTTGTGTATAGCTCCAGATGTATGTTAGTGTTGTAAAAACATTACATTATTTTTCAAAAGGCCAGGCAGAAGTAAGATAACAAACAATAAAGGTCGTTACACCACAGATGGTTTGGTTTTAGATTCCATTTTTATTATCAAAACACCTTTAGTTGCACCATCTGACTTCACTGTTGAAATAGTATTTCAACTTTTTTCTCAACATCTTGAAACAAACAGAAAAAAAACAATCAAATTTTCTTTTTTCTGTGTGGCTCTAATCTCACATCTGCAAAATTAATCAAACCATGTTCCTTAAATCAAAATCACTAAAACTTGTCCATTTTTTTGCAAAGTGATCTGGGTAACTAGCATTAGCAACAGGAGTCGATAACATTGGATTTCACAGCGCCCAAACCATTTCAKCAGCAGGCTTACTAATAGAAGTTGGACTGTCCATGTGTACGATGATGATAAAGTGCAGAACGACTGAAGAGCAAATTGTGTGTGCAATGTAGCAGAGATCACCACTTTTGGATTTTGACATCATAGCTGGTCAGAAATTTTAGACATCTGAGTCAAACTTTTGACTTTAGTGAGTGTTTCAGAGGATGATTTTTAAGCCTTTGAACCCTGTATACATACCAATAAAATTATCACATAATTATTGTGGAATCAGACATTTTAATTTTATTTAGCTTTGTAGCAGCATCATAGAAAAACTGGCATTTAGAATGAGAAGACATTCTAGAAGACAACTTTGCGGACAGTCCAAAAGAGCACCATCAGAAATTTATTACAAAACTACGCAAGATTATTTTGGAAATCCTTACTGCATGACACTGGTAAAACCAGGTTTATACGCATATCTTGCTAATTTAACAACCAGCTTATARTATCGGACCATTTTCAGTGAAATGACATGCAGAAGAGGCATGCAMTGCTGTGGGCCGCATAGTCTGCAAGTATCATTAGGAGGCAACGGATGGACGCCTTGCAATGTTCACAAGCGACATGAGAGAATGGAATTATCAGCCTTAAATGAAAATGGTAGCTAAAACAAAAATGTTTTACCAGAAACAACATAACACTTCAGAGTTTTATATATATATA
>NW_013952566.1:592315-595147 GCF_001266775.1 Austrofundulus limnaeus | reverse complement strand
ACACACACACACACACACATTAACCCCGGCACCATCAGCACATCACACCTTTACGTTTCACCATCCAGTTCAACCTGAACCTGGCTCCAAATGAGCCTAGCTGAATTCCACAACTGCTTCCAACAACCCCGCAATCTCATTACTAAATTAGATCTGTGGATTGAATTAGTCCAATTTGGCTCTAATGGGCCCACTTAGACTCACATTCAATACTGCGGGCACCTGTAATTTGAGTGGGAGCCGTTTGTTGCAAATTACACACTCCAGACCAGCTCGTCTCGTTTAACCCACGTTTTGTAGGTACGGCTATGTGTGTATTCATGAAAACACACATGTATGAGTGCTGGAACGGTCATTTGCATTTTGCGTCTGCAAAGATGCTAATTTGATGTTTTTGTGTGTGTGTTTGTTTTTATGTGTAATTATGTGTGTGCCTTCAGTCTGTTTGATTAATGTTGGCATTCTGTCTCTCATGTGTGTGTCTTATGTGTGTGTGTGAGCTCACTCAGGCGCACACATCAATATGAATGTCTAACGTGTGCGTGTCTGGCCTCTGGAAGTGTCAGATTAGCGGATTAGAGGCAGGAGGACCTCCACCCGGGGACATACAGAGGCAAGGAGGCGGGGCTGGGATAGTCCCATTAATGCAGTTCTCTCCCACTTTACTCGTCCTCCCTCTGGTTTTATTTTAACACTCCCTGTCCAGGTTCTAACAGTCTGTCTCCTGGAGCCAAGAACTTTCTGAGGCACTGTTTGTGATATTTCTCTCTTTAAAATTGTTTTATCTCTAATCTGTTTTTAATCTTTTGGCTTCTTCGTGCATCATATTTTCCTTTTCTACTTCATTGCCTGCTGAAGGTTCATATATCTATATCCATTTGTGTTTCCTCACAAATAGAAAAAAAATAGGATGGTAAAATGCTATGGAGACAAAAAAGCAAGGACAGAAAGAAAAATCGGCTAAGGTTTTTGACAAACCACAGCCTCGTTGACGCCAAAGCTTAGACACAGACAAGCTGCCGGGTATGAGCCAATGCAACCCATTTCCTTCTTTGCACATCAGGCCAACGATAGGTAATTGCAAGCAGGCCTCAGCTAATCTGAATCAAACAGTTGCTCTCAGATGCAGAAGCCCCGGACTGGTTTGGCATTCTCCCACATTACGCTGTGGTTTCAGAGGAGGGAAAGCAGAGTGAGACCATATCGCTGCCCTGCAGAGAGAAACTCCTCGGCTTGTATTGGAATGTCACGCTGAAACCAAATCGGAGCTTTTAGCCTCGAGCCACAACAAAGCTGGAAATCCCAGCAAATATGGAGAGTGTTGGGAGCTTAGTGATTTAGAGTATTTGGATTTTATTTCCACGATTTAGAGGCAAAAGACATATTCATAAAATTATGTATACAACATGACCTGTGTACAGCAAAAAATTAATCTAGTCTTCTAATGTTTCTAACACAGTTACCTTGTTKTAAACAATGTAAGGATTTTGATGGCTTTAATTGTCTGTTTATAAATTGTTWAAACCAAAATGTATGTCCACTTCAWCTGAATGTTCTCAGTAGAAATTTGATATCTTCCCACCATGAGGACCTTTTCCTTTGGGTGACCATATATCCCAGGGAGAGTCCTTGCTTTAGAAAACCTGTCCCCAGCTATAGCTGTCCCTGGATATGTCCCCTATTTTAGCATTTTATGAATGAGAAAATAATGTTGTGTAGACGTTTATTACAGTAGCCAGGTAGAAATCGTGAGTGAGCATGTTGTGCTCAACAACAGTTACTGTATTACAGAGTAGAAGAAGATGAACCAAACACACCACCTTTAAATGTTGAAAAAGCAAGTGGTCCTTGCTATGCTATTTACCATGCTATTTATATTCATGCCATGAGAAKATGCTGGTAATATCTTTTTATTGTGACTTTAAGGCACATCTTGAACTGATATCTTTGATTAAAAGCCTCTTCTGTGGCTTGAGAAGACATTATAAAGTAAAACAAGCATCAAAAGACASATCCCTTTCGTAGTCATGACATTATTTGACTAGACCTCTGAATAATCTATTTGCTGTCAGTTTGCTTCTTATAGGGGTAGTAAAGGTAACATTGGTTTCATCAAACACTGCCATTTTCAAATGTGTTTTCAGCTAACCTTGTTCAAATCATCATTTACATTAATTTGGCAAGAATGCACAAGAACCACTCGCTGTCAAGCTATAGATATTTTTACATAGGCAATAATTATGTGCTTATATTACACAACTGTCCATGTGTCACCTCTCAGCAGCTTTTAGTATAAATCACATTCTTGTAACTTTTTAAAATACTAGCTTGCTATATTTTCTTTAAATAAAAATTTTGGCTTTTTTCCACCTATTTCTACAAGTCACCTTGATGCAGTCTTTTAGGAGATATCCATCCATCCATCAATTGAGCAGGGTGGCCCAGACCTCTCTCTCTACACCCACCTCTTTCAGTTCCTCTGGGAGGACTCCCATGTGTTCCCAGGACATCTGAGAGTCTTCATCTTTCCAGCATTTCCTGGGTTTTCTTTGCGCTCTCATCCCTGTTGAGCATGCCCTGAAAACCACCCTAGCAAGGCATCCTCACATCATCCTTAACAGAATTCCAAACCAAATCAGCTCGTTCCTTTTGATATGGAGGATCACCTTCTCTACTTTGAGTCTCTCCCGAGCTTCTCACCCTATTTCTAGGGGCGATACCAGCTACCTTGCAAAGAAAATTCATTTTGGCCACCTACAGTGGGGAGAACAAGTACAGTATTTGATACACTGTTGATTTTTCAGGTTTTCCCACTTGCAAAGCTTGTAGATG
>NW_013952566.1:589150-590763 GCF_001266775.1 Austrofundulus limnaeus | reverse complement strand
TCTACAAGCTTTGCAAGTGGGAAAACCTGAAAAATCAACAGTGTATCAAATACTTAATCTCCCCACTGTATATCCACAATCTTGTTCTTTTTGTCACTACCCAGAATTTGAGACTGTCTGAGGGAGGACATAGTATACGTCTGTACCCCCAATTCTACCCTCACTCAAGAAGAAAACCCTGATACACTTGAACTTGAGGCAGGATCTCACCCTCAACCCAGAGAAGACAATCTATACTCCCTTTGTAAAGCTTTAAATCTTTAGCTTTTTCATCTAAATTAAATTTTATACTTACCTCTTCAGATTGGCAGGACACTAAGTGGTGTCCTGTTTACTGATACATATCTTTCCTGTGGTATAAATTCCGGTGCACTCGCAATGATAAATTACCCTGTTGTTAATGCATGCAGCATTATGAAAAGAAATTAGCTGTGTGGAAGTAGATATAAGCACAATCGCAATTTCTTTCTTCATGTCAGTGTGAGTGTGTACTTGGCATAGCGTAATGCACCATGTCAAGATAAGTCCAGATTTTTACACCTCCATCTAATAGAGTTAGAAAAGCTGTGTTGTATTATGCAACCGTGTCAGCTTTAAAGCTTAATGCTCTTAATTTTATGCATCATTTTTCCTCACTTTTACCATCACCCCTGGCAAAATCACACATTCCAATTGACTTGTGAACTGCTTGTGGGAGTCTTTGGTTGTGGGTAGAAAATTCAACAGCTGAGGCAGCAATATGTGAAATAGGGCAGCACCTGGACCGAGACCTGGACCTGGCAATGTTGTGAGAGGCTGGTGTCCAGCTGGTGAAGGGTCACTGTGTTGTATACCCGGTAGTCTCTGTCATTTGGCAAAGCTAGCAGTTATAGAAAAACACATGCTGTGGATTGTTGTTGCTATMTATACTTTTTTGGAGGTTCCCGTCTTCCACAGAATTTGCTGTCAAAGACTTTAATGTGACAAATTTGAGCTGCCACCGTTCAAACGAGGTTTCACTTTAAGCTGCATTTGTGAATTTATCCACTCACTGGTGTCTCGTCCTGTTCGTRTATCTTTCTGTTTTTGTGTGTTTCACAGTCACTTTTCATTTGGTCCAGCTCCTCATTTGATTTTCTTCATGCGCAGCCGTTTCAGCCTCTGTCAATCCAATCTCACCTCAGTTGTGTGTAGAGGTGAAACACGTTTTGCTGTTAAAATRAAATATATAGATTTTAAAATAAAACTGCTTCTCGTTTCACGAGATGGTCCACATGTCAGAAAATCCATAAATACTCAGAGCAAAACTTAAAAAAAATCTTACCTTTTTTCTTTGATATCTTTTATTTTCTCATTTTTGCTCTTTTTTAATGTCTTACTTACCAAAACCCTCATGGCTCTGTAAACCTGACATTTTGTTGTTATGAAAACATTGACATTAATAGATGARTCGACAGCACATGGAGCACATTTGGTTTTAGCAAGATTTGTAGAGCTATCACCTCTCAGCAAGAAGGTTGGAGTAGGGCTGCCACAATCAGTATTAAAATAATCAATGACTAATTTAATAATCGATTAATTGTTTTCTTTTTTTGTTGTTCTTTACTTCATTTTTCTCTCCAAACTGCTTTGAC
>NW_013952566.1:575752-588822 GCF_001266775.1 Austrofundulus limnaeus | reverse complement strand
TTATATTCAATTAATGTATGATCCGATTAGTCGACTAATCGAAAAAATAATTGGTGATTAATCAATTATAAAATAATCGTTTGTGGCAGCTCTAGGTTGGAGCTTATATCCTTGTTTGGGACCTATGCTAGATAAAGTTTCTATGTACCCTAATCCTAATCAGTGGYATTTAGCCGATAAAGATTAAAAAGACAATTAATAGATTACAGTTGCACTTGCATGTAGTCAATGTTGTGGCCTTGGTCCACATTTTCGGGCTTTTCTTGCACTCCCGTTTATGTCGAAGTTTCAGGTGATTAAACATGTATGTAGTGTTAGTGTTAGCATTAGTTAATCCACACCGGTTTTAGACTGTATTTTAATCAGATGTTAAGGTGTATGTTGTTGCCACCTAGTGGAACTGAAGGGATATTTCACCATTTTTGTTGAAACGTGGATAGAGAAAAATAATGAGAGCAGAAAATATTACCACCATGCTGCATTGTCCAGCAGTATTTTTGACAGGTTTATTTTCAATTATTGCTGAAAAAAACATACACTTTTTTAATGTTCTCACTCCCTGCATGGACATCAGGGTTCCTTTGGCAGATTTTCTAGTGCTTTTTAGTTTTTCTCTTGCTAAGTTGCTGCATTGTTTTATATCAAAAGATTAAATGAAAAAAAAACGTGTACTGTATCTGAGAAATATTAAAGGGGCAATATCATGTAAAATCAACATTTTGAGTTTTATATCATGYTATAATGTTATACTCTCATCAAAAACATGTCCAGAGTCTTGCTTTGACTCATTCATGCATGTTTGAGAAATCCTGTGCTGTCCTGAGGCAGCCAGGCAGGGGAGCATAAACGACTAGTTGGGACTAGAACCGCCTTTTGGTACCAGCTCCTCCTCTGGGCTGTGTCTCCAAGCTGAGGCCCTGCACCCCGCCTGTGACACCTGCAGGCTCCCAGTAGCAACAAAGCAAACAACTGGTGAAACTTAAAGTGAAACTGTCTGCTGAGCTCCCAATACTAGTTCTGAACGCAGCCCTTTTCAAATTCAAAAGACCTTTGAGGAAATGTATTTTCAGATGCCAAGCAAACTACACTGAGCTTCCCTATCACCCCCGCCTGTTGAAATGGGCGGGACRGAAGCAGAAGGTTCTTAAAGAGACAGAGGCCAATTTCAAGGTGTGAGAAACGAGAAGAAAAGTTTATTTTCTATTTAAACATAAAAACAGCATTTTAATAACAACTAAAGGTGACAGATACTTTATTATGGTATAAAACTTAAATATATGCCTGAGAAACACATAACATTGCCCTTTTATGAAGTTTATTATCCCAAATTTTATCATTATCAATACAATGATGGTTTAAAACTAAATAAGAAAGAATGATAAAAAAATGCACGCTCATTCATTTCTCAAGAGCTTGGTTTTTCTGGTGAGACAACAATAAAATTTATACTAGGTGGTCTGTGTTATTCCTGTGCTCTTCAGGTTGACACAGAATATCTATCTGTATGTAATAACTATGTCTTAGTAGTGTTAAATTATGTTCTTTTAGCATTAGCAGGCATGGTTATGCTAATCAGCTAACAACTACTAGCGGAACAAATTTTTCATTTAGCGAACTAGCTTTTTTTACTAACTTTGAAAACCGTTAGCAGACCAATTAGCTTCCACTGAATTAGGTTTTACCAACTTTCAGTCTGCCAACAGCTAACTAGCACAGGTATAAACAAGTAGTTAGGTATAAATAGGTAAACTAGGAAAAGTTATTTCAAAAAAGTAAAATATAGCTAATTATAGTAGTTAAGGCTCGGTTATAGTCGCGAACCCCTGCCAGTGGCGTAGGTGTTTGTGACGGTTACAAAAATTTGAAGGAGCACAACTACGCACCGGTACGCCATGCAGGGGCGGGGATAGCATGACTCTGTCACTATTTATGAGTGTTTTGATTTGTTTAATATTTTATGYATAATATTATTGTGTTAGCTACTGATATGTTTTTTGCTTGTTTAGCTTTTTAGCATAAGCTTCAACTTTTTTAATGTTCTTAGTGTTAGTGAAGCTATATTTTTAGTTAGCAGATTATGAGTTATGGAAGCTAATTTTTAATCATCTGTGCCCATCACTGCTTTTTAGTGATGCACCACAGCATTTCTGGCCTGGTTTTGAATTTTATTAGCAGCTTTCACTCTAAAAAGAATTAAACCACCACTGACTGGACAGTGGCACCTCAGCAGCTGGGGCCACTACTCCTCTGATCATAACTTCAGATTCGCTCATGCTCACAGAAGTTTGTGAAACTCACAAATCACAGTTTATGGATCTAGTAAGTGACAAAACGAGGTCCATTCTTAAAGTAGTTTTTGATGATCAACAGACATGCTTTTATTGGGCACAAAGTCTGTACGGGCCTTCCTTACACTGCAAAAACTGTCCATCTTACCAAGTTTTAAAATCTTATATCAGCCAAAAAGTCWTTTTGATCTTGTTTTGAGACTGATTTACTAAACAAAAACTGATTGTGTAAGAATAATCATCTTGTTTTATGAATGTGTAAGATTATTTGTCTTGTTAGCCTGAAAATTTGACTCAAATTAAGTCAAAATATCTGCTAGTGGAGTAAGAAAATTTTACTTGGTAAGATTCTTGAAATAAGAAAAAAATTGAGTCAAATCAAGTATTTCAAGAAGTCTTACCAAGTAAAATTGTCTTACTCCACTGGCAGACACGATTTGAGTCAAATTTTCAGGTTAACAAGACAAATAATCTTACACATTCTGAAAACAAGATGATTATTCTTACACAATCAGTTCTTGTTTAGTAAATCAGTCTCAAAACAAGATCAAAAAGATTTTCTGGCTGGATATAAGATTTTAAAACTTGGTTAAGTTGGCATTTTTTTGCAGTGTATCTTTGGTCTAAGCCCTCCTAATGCAGCGTCACATGGAACACTTTTACTGGTTTATTTCACTTTAGCATTTTTTGTTTTTACTTCATCAAATTCAATAACATTTTGTTCATTAGATTCCTCCATCAACATCGGCAAGTAGAGGCACTCAGACCGTTTATGCACCCTGAGAGTATTTTAGTGTGTCGCTAAATTCGATTTTGAACAGCAGACATGGCGTAYAGACTGTAATAATTTAAATGCGGTTGATGCCAGAATGATTACTCATTCATTCTGCGTAGAGGAGGGGTGTCATTTCGATGATGCAGGTAGAAGAAACATTAGAGGAAATGCAGATATAGTSGCAGCGCGATAAATGATGAAGGACTCGGAGGTGTCGCTCTGTGTAATCACGATTGTGCAGAGGTATGTGTTTATGCCAGAGGACGCTTTGTTTTTTTGTCTTTGTTTCATTCGTATGCAGACGTGCAAGAACAAAGGCCAGCCAAAAACCTGCAGAAGAAATACAGTATGTGCTCAGAACTGGCCTTGAATACTTTCCACTCTGGGTGTGTCTCTGCCGAAAACAGAGACGTGTAAAACCACCGATGGTCATATAAAAGATATATATAAAAAGGCTCTTTCATACATTTTAACAAACTGCTTGAAAAATAATGTATTTTTTTTGTATCACAGGAATTAATTTTCCATTTTTTTAAATTATGTATCATATCCGTGTTGCTTTGAAACAATGAGCGGCACTGAGCTGCATAATACAAGACCCGTACAGTAGCCTGCCACCCTCTCCGCAGCCTGCCAAACTGAAYGCAACATCAACAGCCGCGCACCATGTTTATGGATAAGATGTTTTGCATCGCGCCACCGGGACAGGTCTACAGCCGGACCCTGCACAAATAAATATGGAGAAGAAATAAATAAATAAATTTGGGGGGGAAAAAAAGGGTCCACCATCTGCAGCGCTGACATTTCCCACACCACGGAAGGAGCGCGAGCATCTGTTTTTCACCTCGCAGCTTGTGCAGGGTTTAAAGTTGTCGTAATGTCACAGCACCATGTGGTTTGTGTGCAGGAAGCAGAGAGCAACATGACATGTGGAGGGTGCATTTGGACTGACTTGTTGGCTTGTTGGCTCCAGTGTTTTGAATGTCTTTTTTAACAGCAGTGTTTAAATTGGGATTTTTTAATGCTTGACAAAACAAAGAGTGCTAAACTGTCCAATATTTGCACATTTGTGCCTACAAGTCATTACAAACAGTTGCAGCCCAGTGAGATACAGGCCTGAATGTGACTTCTTTAGGTGTTTTATACTGAATGTTGGATCTTTGCGGTGGTGGGCATAATTCTGCTAATCCACTAACAACTAATAGCGTAGCACATTTTTTGTTTAGTGTAGTATCATTTTTGCTAATATTGGAAATTGTTTGCAAACCAATTAGCTACCCCTTCATTTAGTTCTGATAATATTAAGTCCACTTTAAAAAACAACAAAATAACCGTCCCTGCCTGCCTACGTCATGCTTCTTGTGTAGCATCTTTACAATTTTGTGTGTCCACCTGGGTTTGTCTAAAAAGAGATGAAGACGCCTGACACAGATTGAGTGACAATAGTCTTTGTCCAATCAAATCCTTTTAGGGTGATTTTGATCTGCAAAAATGCCCTAAACCACTTTGGGTGATGTAGTTGCTCAGTTTAAATGGTTTTATCCTGGTGAATTAATAATTCAGAGAAAATACATCAAAGGTAAGATAAATTTTCAGATTTTTTTAAACGGTAGACATGAGTCTATTTTGTTTTGTAATTTTTGCTCATGGTTCTGTGAATCCTAGCCTGGTTAAAACCAGACCCTGTCCTTCACTTTGCTTCGTACAAGGGTCTGGACGCGTTGCATAGAGAATTGATTCTTGCAGGAGGCGTGGCCTCTGCTGAAGCATGTGTGTGTTGTCGCTGTGAAGGAGGCTAAGCTAAGAAGCTAACCTGAAATCTGTAAACAACCCTACTGAGAGGAGAAATATACCGAGCCGAACGAGACGACTGTAAATGAGAGCTGCTGCTTTGTCAGACAAATTTAATTTAATTTGAAGCCTTATCAACACRGACTGGCTTCATTCACTTCCTCCACTGCCGTATGCTAAACTAACTAGCAGACACTGCGCAGAACACGACGTCATTCAAAACTCCTCCTTCTGTTYKCTGATTGGCCCAGGTAAAATAAACTACAAGCAGACACTGCACAGAAAATCAACGTTCTGTTCTCTGATTGGCCCAGCTAAAAATCTGCCAGTGAAATCCTTGTCAATGGGAGAGACGGAGCAGAGAAGGGAAACTAGAATTGAGCGGAGCTGCGTAGGAAGTCGAGGGCCAGGCTAAGTGAATCCTGGTAGGATTGTGATGAAACTTGCAGTTTTGTAATCTGAGATTTCTGCTTTCAGCAAACATGGTAGCTGTGTGTGAACAGCTGAGACTGAGATTWTTTGCTTGTCTCTGTGCAGTTTGTTTAAGTGCAGATTCAACTGCTTGTGGTTTCAGCTTTGTTTGGATGTAGAAATGTTTTCACGAGCTTTTAGCCAAGATTCTGACATTTCGGTGGCAACCACATCTATGTTTAAATGACAGACATTAAGTTTGTGGTTATCAGTTAGCATTAACTTCCACTAATTTTCTTACCGTATATAGTGGTTAAGCGTAAACAAAATTTTTCGTTAACAGATTGGTGGTAAGTGAAGCTAACTTTTGATTAGCTGTGCCCATCACTGCAGTTTTGTTTGGCTTTTGTTTAGCAGGAAATGAGGTTAGTGGTTAGTTAAGATTAGCTTAGTGATGCAGTGTCTTGCTTGCATCAGAATAATTAGCAAACAAAGATGTACAATACAAGGTTTGAAAGMCTTTCTAGTCACCGTTGAAGGTTGTTGTTTTCATTCAGATTTGAAGGAGGGCACGTTTTCCACATGTGCCAGATTACCTTTTAGTTTCTGGATGTGTGTAACAGTCACTGTGTTTCACTTCTTTAGACCTCAACACTTGCCTTTATTCAATTGCTGGTTGRCCTGAATAGAAAATTTAAAATATAAAAAATTAATATGGAAGTGGTAGCCAGGAAGAAAATACAAAAAAATAAAAATAAAAATAAAATAAGAAATAAAAAACTAATTGAATTCTGGTTGTCTTCATACTTTAGAGCATATATTTTACAGTAACAGAAAACGGCTCTGCCTCAATTTCCTCGTGCTCAAGCCAACAGTATGATTGTGTGCTGCTGTACAGAATGCGTTCAACCCYGCACTCACATCACACTCCATTCCTCCTCCTTCACAGAGGCTAAATGAAGTGTGACAGGGCATTAAAGTAGGACCAGAACTCCTGGTCCCGCCACAGGAGAGATAGAGATGAAGGAGGCTGGAGAAGGTGGACGGAAAGCGCGTGGGCATGTCTGCGCGAGTGTGGAGGGTAAAATTAATAGCRAGAAAGTGCTGATGGTCTGTGACAGCAGCCAGGTTCTGGGTTTCTGGCTAAACATGACGTAGTTCAACATTTTGCTGTAGCTAAAGGTATCAGAGAGGCTTTCCAGACAGCAGTGAGGTCCAGTGTGAGGCCTGGAGTTTTCTTTCTCTGTCAAACTCTAGTTTAAAAGTACAGGGTCCCTTAACATTTCCACATGTTTGTCTGTGTAGGTGTTCGCAAGCAAAGACCTTGCTGACTCAAATAAACCTTTATAWATACACTTTTTGGCTCAACTGGGCCAACAAATGAGCCATCGTTTGTACAGCTCTACACACCACCCCCATAGATGACAACCATAAGCTGGTTTGTTGAATGTCTTCAAAAAACAAAGGCGGTAAGAATTTCCAGCCAATTTAATTAGGGATTGGATAGTTTTTTGGCTATGTGGTCCCTGAGTGAGAAGTTGCCTAAATTAGGGGTGCACTGATTGCAGTTTTCATGGCAGTAATGTAGGTAAGCTCTTTGGTTCCCTTCATACTTAAAGGGAACCCTGATTAGTTGTAACATTAGACTTTATTTGATAAACATATATTTTAACTGTGAAATAAAGACTGTAAAAATACTGTAGCTTGTTTCGTTTTATAATTTTTTAACTAAAAGTTTAAAATATTTTAACACAGAGGAGCCATTTTATTTACACACAAAGCATTCTGGGTAAATGATGACGTGGATAGGTCCTTGGTGCAAGGCTGCTAGCGAGCTATATCCACCCTGAAGGTTAATCTTGGACAATATCTGACGATCGACTCTTTTAAATGAAACCAGAGAGCGTTCTTCTTCCATGAAGCAGCTCTGTTGTCCTCCATCCATATTTTCAGTTRCAGRCTGAGTCATTTCTACCTTCTCCTCTCTGTCAACGCTCTCTGGTTTCATTTAAARGAGWCRATCATCAGATATTGTCCAAGATTAACCTTCAGGGTGGATATAGCTCACTCACACCGAGGACCTCAACGTCATCATTTACCCAGAATGCTTTGTGTGTAAATAAAATGGCTCCGTCCATGTTAAAATAAATTTTTCAAAATTATAAAAACCAAATATCCTACAGTATTTTTACAGTCTATTTTACAGTTAAAATAAATGTTCATCAAATAAAGTCTAATGTTACAACAAATCATGGATCCCTTTAATGATGTCGTAAATCATCCAGAATATAGACAATTTTTGCATTGTTTGGTGAGGTCTTCAATCGTGTATCAGGAAAAATGGGCACTCCTGTTGCACACAGGTGATAGATGGGGRCGCTATAGAACAAGCAATGGGTTGGTGTTGCCCCCTTCAAAGGGAAGCATTTTAGGTATGCTTTACATACTTAATTGTGTTGTAATAAAAGCTAACAGCTTCTAGAAGCTTCACTGATGACACGACTCATAAGTGCAATGCTTAAACCTAAAGCAGGGTGTCAGCAACAGCTGGCGTAATTAGAGAAGGGATTAAGCATAAAAAACACTAAAGGACACAGATGCATGGGTGCAACACAATAAACTTCTGCGTGTGACAATCTTAATTATTTTATACACTTGATTGATCCTAATTTAAACTCAACCATTAAGCTGATCTTTGTCCACTTTGACTTGTGTCTGAGCAAAGTCAAAGAACTACTTTCAGCATACCTGCTCTTTGGATTTTTTTTGATGTTCACTGYTTGGGACTTCACTGCAAATAACAGATTGATATATTTTTGTTTAAACATTAAAGACTCATTGAATAATCTATCGTCCACTGGACTGACAATCCATCCAGAAGTTTGATGTGAAGTACACTGCTTTGTCTTTACCAGTCCATGAGAGTTTCATGGCCCCATGGTGCCCAGAATATTGTGACAGATCTTGTAGTCAATGTCGTGTATTATATTAAAAACTGTCATTCAAAGGTTGTCACCAAATACAACAAACAAACAAAACTGTATGACTWTATGCACCCGAGCGCATCAGCAAAGTCTTGCGAAAAAGAAAAGTAATTTTGAGGCCTTTATACAGAGCAGACAGAACCATGTTAAAGCTTGTATGCTTAAGACTGTTTTGTAAGTTTGTGCTTTAACATAGAGGGCATATGGATAAAGTTTTCTTGCAGTGCAGAATGTGGTGAATATGAAGAGAACGCCAAATAAGCAAACTGAATAAACATGAAGTTATGCAGTGGCTTACACTTCTTTCCCATTGTTCCTGGGACAGAAACTGCTGCCTCAACTGCATTTTGTGCTGACAATGAAAAGTGACTTTGTCTTTATAATGACAAACGGCAGTAGGCACAACTCCTAAACACTTAGAAATGCCACAACACTCAACCTGTTCTCCCATCAGAGAAACAACCACTACGTTAACCTAGTTTCAATTCTGGGTTGCTGTAAAGTGTCAGCAGTGCAGTTTGAAAGCATCATTCTCTATGTGGTTATTCAGCTCACAAAGCCACAATGTGTGGCACATCTCAAACTTTTTCTCCAAACTTTACAAAAACCTCAGTTCTGTTCTTTAGAAAGACCAAGGCAGCAACACATTTTCCAATTTAAGAACCTTAGAATTGTGTCAAAAAGTTTATGACTTAAAGATGGGAGAAGTTTATGTGAAGTTGGGAAGCAAAAGTAAGTTAAAGATTCAGGTAGGCAGAAACAAAGTTCACTTTTAAATTCTTGTAACTCTTCGAACACCWTTTAATGTCAGTCACATCAAAGCTAAATAACAGTCTGACAAACAAGGTGAGTACTAAAACATCCTGGCTTAAAGGTACCAAACTCAATCATCCAGCTCAGCCATCTAGGCTCACATACAGTAGTGTAGTAGCACAGACTTAGTTCATTTGGAGTAAATAAAGAAAGACTAAACAAATGTCAGTCAATGTCACATTCTTTCACACTAGTATGTCAATTTTAGAACTTTTTTGTTAGACTGAACTGGTAAATGGACTGAGCTTACATGGCATTTTATTAAGTTCCTAAAGACTCTAAAGCTCTTTACACTAACAGACATTCACGCATGCACACACACATTCACACAATGATGGGAAGCTATAACTAAGCTACTATGCACCAGTGCCACCAGACCCTCCATTCTCTAAAACTGATGTTTCGGCTGAAAAAGCGGTTATTTTTGAAAACTATTGGGATTTGTAATTTTGTTTGATTGAACACTATATTGTTGCTAGTTTTTGGTATCCTAATGTTCCTGATTCAGTCTGTGTTCACRTTTCCTCTACCACACCCACCCACACCTTATCCTGTTTGTCCCATGTTGATTATTTAAGTTCATTAGCTGCTCTTTATATTCCCATTGTGTTGATTTGTTCTTTGCTTTGACATTGCTCCCTGTATGGACTTCTTCTGTTAACCTGCTCATATCCAACTCCTACAAGTACAGTTTTGAAGAGTACTTGTGGGAGAGTTTGTAAATTCAAGTRAGTTTGTTTTCTATGTACCTATTGGTCTATGTTTCTGCTCTCATCTCTGGCCACAAACTTTGGGTAGTGACTGAAAGAACCAGATTGCAGGTACAAGCAGTTSAACTGAGTTTATTTYGCAKARTTGCTGGACTCTCCCWTAGAGATAAAGTRAGAAGTTCAGTTATCCAGGAGAGACTCGTAGAGCTGCTGCTCCTCCACAACGAGAGGAGCCAGTTGAGGTGGTTYMTCTGGTAAAGATGCCTCTTGGACATCCCCCTGGTGAGATGTTCCAGACAGTCCRAATGGAAAGAGACCCTGAGGGAAGACCCAGGACACGCTGGAGAGACTATGTCTCTCAGCTGGCCTGGGAACACCTTGAAATCCTCCTAGAAGAGCTGGAAGAGGTGGCTTGGGAAAGAGAGGTCTGGACCACTCTGCTCAAGCTGCTGGACTCAGAATAAGCAGAAGACAGTGGATGGAGATAAACTCCACAGACACGGTCCTCAGTTTTCAGAATTCACTTCTTTCTGTTGATCAAAAATCCCTTACGATATTTATGGTGTTTAAAACTACCAGGATCATTTTAACTCAGTACACTGTCTAGAAATTTTTCTACCCCAATCTTCTCCTATCTGTGTATCCGGCTACAGCGACATCCCCCATATGTCTACTGAGGGGAGATGCTGTACAAATGTCTAAGTTTAATCAATCCAGGTTAAGTGCTGGCAATCAGCAACCAGCGCTGACCAAATCATCAATTAATCCCTGATTGATCTAAGTGCTCCTTCTTCATGATCTGCGTTGGCTTTTTTTTTTCTACTGTTTTCAAGGCTCCGTAAAATAAAAACAATCGAGGGTTGAATTGTGATTATTTTTAGGTTTTGGACAGAGTTGGCAGTGTGTTAAATGTGCTTTTCCCCAGTCAACTGTTTATGCTGATAAGCTATTTCTATTCAGCTTTAGAATTTCAATAAAGTGTCTCGTTTAAAGCTTGACTGGTGGTTTTATAATCACCCTTGTTTCCAAGGGAATAAACGCTGCCCTGTGAAATAACTGTACCTAATGACAAGGTGGAACGATGTTGCATAAAAGACCTGCAGTCTCCTGGAGACTCAGCAGAATGGAAAATATGCTTARAAAAACACCCAAAAAACAAAACAACAACAAATAASCTCCATATTTTTGMMGTTTATTTGGACAAGATGTTTTTGCACATCATGCAGGATAAACTGTGCTTTAATCCAGTTGCTGGGGACAGGGAAGCTTTATGTATGATTATGTACGTGGATAAAAAATGTATCTCATTGATTTAATTAGAGAAGCTCCTAGACTACATTTGCCCAAATTAGAGCCTTAAAGTATTTCACTGTGTTTAATGTTGCATTGAATACAGGCTCGGCTCGGCTCGGCGTCCCCAAATCATCTTTAACTCCCATTAAGAAAACAATCTCAGCCATCGCTCAGCTGTTAATAGCTTCATTTGTTAATGATGTGYGCTTTTAGTCTTTGTGTTGTCGGCTTTAATGTGGGATGCTCGGTTTGTGAATTGCAATAATTTAAAAAGAGATGAAAACCACTGGCTAAAAGCAAACAAGATTTTTTCCCTCTTTTATAAAAAACAAAAACAAAAAAGCTACCAAGAAGCAACAGGAATGATTGGAGCAGGAAGGGAGGAGGTGGAGGGAGAGAGACGGGGATTATGATAATACCGCGGTGACAGCTGTTCAGCTGTGGCGAGCAGCTGTATCCACTGAAGGGGATGAAGCTGGAGCCAGGAGAGGAGACTCTGTTACCACCACAATGACAGCAGTGTTTGCCAAAACAGAGGCAAAAAAAAAAGCTGCTGCATRCAGATATAGGCTGAAGCACAGGTGATAGGTAGATATAATAAACATAAACATAAACAGGGGGAGGACTTTGACCAAATATGAATTCACTTGAAGGAAAAGTCAATGACAACTAACGGCRCAGCTTGTCAAGTCTCATTCACAGGAGATTTGCTAATTTTACACCTCAGCTGCTTGGAGAGGAGAGGCAACTCAGCCTGTAAAAACAGTCARTGATGAGGTTCAGGAGCCGCTTTATCATTTCAGAAATATTATCCTTTCATGATGTCATCAGGATTATCTCTAATGTGGCTTAGAGCAAACAAGACAGAACAGGCACAATGTTCGTTCGAAATCCTTTTAAGCTCARTTGCAGCGAAAGTGACTGATATAACCACAGTCATGATTGTGTTTCCGTTTAGTTGCTGWCACTTTGAAAGTTTTTAAATTTGCTGGACCAAAAGCAGTGAATGGGCCTGGTTTTTGTTCAACTGAGCTGAATCTCCAGAGTGCTCTTTTGTTGGCTGGTTACGTCACTGCCCCACGCCAAAGGCTCTGTCACAGTCTGTGGGCTCCTTATGTCGCTGACAAAACCATGAAAACAAAGGAAGCACCTGRATATCTTTTTTCTGCTAATATCCCAGGATTCATTGCGCTGTAATCAACCTTTTAAAATAAAAAAAAATGACAGGGTTTGGAAAATCATAACGGACTGAGGAGTTTGTTGTTTAGCAACTTAGTTGATGAAATTATTTTGCTGGGATGTTCAGTAATTACATTCTACAAGCACTTACTGGAGATTWTTTTCATTTATTTTGCTTATACTTATAGGCTTGTGTACAAGTAGAATACACATTTTAAGTAGACCATGTATAACATTGAACATAGACAGTGAACGTCACATTAGTCAAATTAAACAGAAGACTAGTGATGCACCRATCCTCATTTTTTGAGTTCTGACCTGGTTTGATACCTAAATTTGAATATCAGCCGACACTATGCTGATACCAGAGCTCTGTTTGTTTTAATATTATTATTATTATTAATGCCATCATCATTAAAAATTTTATATTGCCGTCGTCATTAGTTGATTTTATATAAGTTAGAATACAAACATAAGTAATATTCATAAATGTGTACAAATTGAACAAACTCATCCTCCACCTCAAACAGAAGCTGTAGTTTCACGTTCAAACATTGCCTCCTTGTTTTGACACACTGAAACCGTAAAAACCAAATGCTAAACACACTAAACTACACCTTAAATATAAAATCCAAACATGCTAAATATAAGACATCTCTTTTCTCCATGAGTCTGCCCGTGTTTACTGTTGGAGTCATTTCAGCAGATGTAGACACGGTTCATGGATCAGAAATCTCCTCACATTGGATTAGAAAATTATGTTTGTATCAGAACGGATACCAATACTGGACTGGGTCGACTCCATACAGAATACAAAATATTAAAC
>NW_013952566.1:569776-575645 GCF_001266775.1 Austrofundulus limnaeus | reverse complement strand
CACACACACACACACACACACACACACCAAAATGGGCAAAACGGAAGCGGAAGGTGGTTCTTAAAGAGACAGAGGCCAATTTCAAGGCATTTAGAAGAGGAAGTGATGAGAAGATAAGTTTATTTTCTATTTAAACATAAAAATAGCATTTTAATAACAGCTAAAAATGACATAGATGTTTTATTATGGTGTAGTATTTAAATATATGCCTGAGAAACACATAATATTGGCCCTTTAAACTTAGTTCTCCCTATGAGAAAGGAGGTTCCAGATTATGTCAAGAGCTCTAAAATAAACATGTATAATGTGTCCAATAATCACTATACAGTAGTTCCTTTAACCAGTGTATTACACATAGGATTAATCAATAACATTTAGATATATAATAGACAATAGATAAAATGGGGTTTATTGGATTTTCTTTTGCATAAATTGGATCTAGTCATCGTTTTTGATTGTACAGCAGATAGAAAAAATAGTCCTATATTATATACTGTATTTTAATATTTTTTTCTGCTTCAATCTGCTATTTTCTGCATCTCAGACCTGAAGTAGTGACAGTCTTAGTTGAATAATTTGATATAGAATGTAATATAGTACTTTTTATACATGTGCATTTTTCAGGGCCAATAGAAAAAAAAAGAATGAAATGGTACAAATCAATGGAAATATTGCTAAATCTAAACAGATACCTGTTTTTTGTGCAAATAATTACTGTACGTCTGTGGTCCCTGATGGGAAAAGGAAGAATGTATGCTTAAAAGATGAATGTACCAAAGACTTATACATTGGAACAATAACACATAATTCAGACTGTGGAAGGGGACAATAACRACAAAAAAAGTTGAAATTTATGTGAAGTTGCTGTGCTTCATTTGTAGTAAATGTTTCATTTTTTCACAGAGCATAATATTTCTATTGATTTCTGGAGCAGTTTATTGTGGCTTTATCAGAGCAATTCACTCTGAGAGGGAAGAAAATCAAGATTTACTTMATTTATTTTTCATCTTACATCTGTAACTTAAAGAACGGACATCAACAGTCTGTGTTTGTAAGAGACCTCAGTGTTTCAGCCTTCAATGAACAGAAACATCCCAGAACATCACAGTTTGTGTCTTCAAAGGGTTCTGATGTTTGAGTCTTTCAGGCAGGCTGGGAGCTCATGGTGGTTGTCCTGATTAAAGGAAGGTGTTACCCCATGCACAGAAACATCTTGTCCCAACATGCCAATCAAAACTATGCTCAACCTTCTTTTATTAAACAGTAAAAGCTTGCCACTGAGTTTAGAATTGATGTGTCAAAGTAATATTTATTCATTATAATTCTGTGACAACCATTTGCATTAGTTTTGTGATTCATTATGAGTGGACTGTCTAAAGTTTTCAAAAACACTTGGTTATTCAAAAATATTTTTACACTCCTTCACACTGGATGACAACTTTGCTATTCTCCCTTTATACTGACAAACACCATCAATTTCTTTATGTTTTCATGTGATCCTATGTGGACGCTCACAAAATATTCCAAAATCACTCAAGCCACACAGGCACAAAATAAGTGTTTTATGTGTTTACTTTTTTTTTTCTAAAGGTGATTTTTACATGTAAACRTCATGTGCCCTTTTGTAACAAACTTTACAGCATATTAAAAGGTGCTAAGAAAACAGTCATGACACTTCTATGCTGTTAGTACTCGTCAAATCATTTTTTTCCTGCTATTTTCCACATTCCCAATACATACTGTTGTGTCCACATCCTTTTTTATATTTTCAGCAATGCACTACCACAACAAAACTACCAAGTACACCCATAATATCACCACCTACTGCACTCTKCCTTGGCACAACATCTCAGACTAGGGGTGTTCAATCCTGGTCCACTAGGGCCATTACCCTTAATATTTTAGAGATTTTTCTGCTCCAACACACCAAACAGGATTGGAAACAAGGGACCAACCTGCACCTAGAATGAACATGACTTTGTGCCAAGAATGTGGGAAAAGCTCCTGCTTTGGTAATACAGGGACCGAATAACCCTTAAAGGCAGCTCAGGCACCCCATACTTTTGCAGCAGCAGCCCCTGCAGACCACTGAAGTTATGGTCATGGTAAATGGACTGTAATTATATAGCACCTTTCTATCCAACYAGGATACTCAAACTGCTTTACACTACGATCTGTACCCTCATTTACCCATTCACAAAACCCTCAACTATGTCTCTCTACAAAGATAATCTATGTAAACCATTCAATGAAGAGTAGTCAGTGCTTTTGGACACATATCGGGGGGGGTGGGGGTTCAGTCTCTTACCCAAGGACACTTTGATAAATGACTGAAAGCGGTGGAATTGAATCACCAACTCGGATTGGAAGACAACTTCCCTTACCACCCAGCTACAGCCACTCTTAAAAGCCTTCTCCAAGTCCACAAAACACGTAGATGGAAGAGTCAAAACAATGCCCACTCTCATGACCCCCTTAGTAACTCTTCAAGGGTGAAGATCTGGTCAACTGTTCTCTATCCAGGACAAAAGCCACACAACTCTTTCTGAATCTGTGGTTTGACAATCAGTCAGAATCTCCCTTCCGACACCCTGRAGTAAACTTTGCTGAGTAGGGTGAAATAAGAAATGGGATTTCACAATAGTTGGAACACACTCTCTGTTCCCCTTTTTAAAAATGGGAATCACCACCCYGGTYTGCCACTCCACAGTCATTGTCACAGTCATCCATGTGATGTTGAAGAGATGTGTCAACCATGACAGACAACATCCAGAGCCTTCAGCATCTCAAGGCAATTCTCATATACCCCTGGCGCCCTGCCACCAAGGAYCTTTTTGACTACCTCTGTGACCTCTGMCGTTGTACTGGACTTGTTTTCTCAYGGGTCTTCAGACTCTGCCTCTTTAAAGCTGGACATGATGGACAGATTAAGGAGCTCCTCTAAGTTCTCCAAAATCTTAAGTCTGGGTCAGAAATTTCTCACCCAAACCTGTGTTTGGTTTGTKTGAGAAATTTCTGGGATGGGGCCCACATTCATTTTCTGAGTCGCCAAACGGTTTGCCTGAAMCCTCTTAAAACCAACCAAAAGTCCTCCCTTACTTGAGTTTCACTTCCATATCCATCATAGTTGCAGTCCTTCTGGCCACCCTGCACCTGTCAGATGCTCCAGGAGTCCTCAGGGAAAGTCAAGTCTCAAAAACCTCTATCTTCAGCTTGACTGGCTCCATCACCCATGGGGGCCAACTGTAGGTCCTTTGGTTGTCGTTGCAACAGGCACCAATGAACTTCAGGCCACAGCTCCTGAAAGCCGCATCTGCAATAGAGGCCCTGAKCATGGCCCATGCAGATTTCATGTCCCTAAAATCTGAAGGACACATGAAAAAGTCTCCTGGACAGAGGAGTTTAGCAGATATTCCCATTTCACCCTCACTATATGTTTGGGTTTACAAGGTCTGTCTGGCAGCCATCATTACCACCACATCCAAATCACCACAGGTGGTGAATCAGGTTAAATAAATACTTTGAAACTTTACATAACTCACTAAAAGTCTGATTATGTTCAGCCACCTACTTGTCTGCTTATCAAGGATAACTATAGTTCACATAGGGTCAAGTAACCCTGCCGGTTTTCCTCCTTTTCACAATCAGGACTGATTACTTAGAGCTGGTCTAACTTGGACTCCTGGTCTCAGAGGACCCACAGAACCTTGTTGTTTTTTCCCAGGTAAGATGCACAAATCGATGAACAGATTTCAGGACCAGAAGACTTGTCTCAATCCTTTAGCTTGATTGATTTCTATCCCCATTGAAGCCTTTGCCCTCCCAACCTTTGTTTTTTTCCTAATGCTGCATTTTGCCCACTCCCTTTTTAAACCTCTCTTTTGTTCTTTGTCTTGTTATTCTGCAACTCTAATCTTTTTACTCTTATTTTTATCATGCGGTGCCATACCTTCAACATATTCATTCCTATATCTGCTCTCCTTTTATGTCTTCTTTGTCTCTAGGTCTCACAGCATTTTCTTTTATCTTACTGTATCCCACTATATCCTAATCACCTTTTCATCTTCCCCCTCTACTTTTCTCTTCTGCATCCCAAAGGCCTCAGGCTACCAGCAGAGGATTATCTTACATCTAAGCAACTCATTTCAGTCATTTCTTTTGGTCCAGTTAGTGGATGGCATCAATCTGCTACGTTCCTGATGAACAAATTTATTCTTTGCAGGAATATTTATTAAATGAGTGAAAAGGCCTAAATGTGTCCTAATTATATCCTTTTGCAGGAAAATTACTGTAATACATATCGCCAAAGATAGCTTGCTGTTGTTTTTGCATCCTGTAATAAAAACACAGAGAGGATGCACATGTATTTGTGTGAACATTGCCAGCCTTAAATGTTCCCGGCTCCTCCTTTTAGAAAAGCAGGCTGCCAGTTTGATCACAGCCCAATTATAGCAATTGCCCAGATATTCATGAGAGAACAGAGGAATCTTGAAAAGAAGAGGGGAAAAACCACAGAGACTTAAAGCGGTGGAGCGTGGAGATCAAAAAGAGAACATGGCAACAACAAAATGAAAAGGGAAGAGATAATAAAAGACAGGTGAATAAGTTGCACTACAGGAAATAGTTTGCCTCTTCATCTTTTAGAAAAAAAAATTCAATTCACCAAATCACACAGATTTATGTCAGTTTTAACACCAAAGGGGAAATCAGGCACAATTTGAGGTGTAGCTGAAACGCCAACCTGTCAGTTGATGAACAGCCAATTTAGTATCCCAGMCTCAGAGTCTGGGGAGATATGTGTTGGACTCAAAAATGGTTCTACAAATGACACTTTAAACTAGACATTTATACAGACCTCGATACAATGTTATTTTTTCTTTTATTTAAAAAAAATCTTTGTTCAGATGACATGCAGGATTTTAAACAAAGCACTGAAGTTTCTGTGTTGTACCACTAGATAGCAGAAATGTCCACTGCAACAATGTATAATAAACCAAAAAAGATCAAGCTTAACATGACAAAATAAAACCCTGTTTTTCTTTTCTTAGACACCGTTTACAGTCTCATTGATTAACCTTTTCAAAACATGTTCAACAGAACAACTGGCAACAATATGTGTCTCATTCAGTGGTGTCAAACTCTTTTCACTGAGGGCCACATGAACATCATGGTTGCCCCTCAATGGAACAATTTTATTAACTTTCATGTTTCATATTTAGCTTTGACTAAACAGGAAAAGTCATGTTCCCTGTCTCATTGCTACGGCTTACCACCACTAACATTTACTGAACTCTGCGTGGTATTTCCTGCAGAGAAACAGCATTTTAACATGTCTTCCTTCAAACTTTTAATAAAGTACATGTACAACTTACTAAACCTGGAATAAATAATACAGAAACACTAAAGGTAAGAGTTTTAATTACTGAGTTGTGGTAAGTGGCTGCCGTTCACTCCACAGGGAATTCCCACTGAAGGGGTGTTCCAATTTAAGTCATGACTTGTTAGTGGGAAATTCTCACTTCCTATTAAGGAAGAGAGCAATTAATCAACTTACAATTATTTGTTCAAAACTAATTTATTAGATTAAAATCTGTACTATTMGATAAACTGATAATGTCCGCTTAGACCACATGTGTCAAACACAAGGCCCGCGGGCGACTCCCGTGTGACACGCCAGGGGGGTCCCCTCCTCCCCCTCCAAAAATATATATATATAATTTTTTTACTTAACGTGAAATTTGTTTCTTATATCAATGGTAAACTTTAAATGTATGGTTTAATGTGACAAAATTAATTTAATAAAAATAAATGAAATAAAAATAAATTAAAAAAATTCCTGTCCCTGAGCTGTTGGCTTGAAGTAACTGAG
>NW_013952566.1:563553-567303 GCF_001266775.1 Austrofundulus limnaeus | reverse complement strand
AAAAAAAAAAAAAAAAAAAAAAACAAACAAACAAACAAACAATTTGGAATAGATATTACAATAGACTTATAACTTGATATCATTGTATTGCATTTTGGCAGTTTTCTGTGAAAGTGGTAACTAATAAGTGACTGAGCTCCAGCTGTTAGTGAAAACATCTCATTTCTGAGGTTTTCAACAAAAGAAAAAAAATTGATCAAACTGAWGCATGATTGGAACACTTAGTGACTAAATTATGACAGTTTTACATCTTTATCAGGAATATTGTGCAAATATTGCAATATATTCAGCTTTGTATTGTGTAAATTTGCTTTATCAAGCCCACTTGGACCCCAAAGTGCTTTACACTTCAGTCATTCACCCATTCATACACACATTCACACTGATGATGGCAAACTACATTGTAGCCACAGCTGCCCTGGGGCTCACTGCCATGCACCGGTGCCACCGGACCCTCTGACCACCATCAGAAATTTCAAAAGTAATTCAAATTGAAAGCCTGTATATATTTCTTGAATTTTTCTGTCTCCATCAAATCAGCAACAGTCTCAGCCCACTGAAATCCAGGATTAAGGCAACATGAAGCCYTTTAAGATTTTGGGAACTGTTTAGCGTCTACTTCTTGATCAGTGTGCTGCTGACCAGCATAAATAAAAGCAAACAAAAATAAGCATTTGTTGGCCACCTAGTCTGCCAAAAATATACCAATCACAAAAAAAAAAAAAACCCCTATCATTAAAGTTCTGAATAAATTCTTTTTAATACGACATTTTGGTCGAATTATTTAAGATGTGCCATAGAGCAGACAGGTGTGGGCCAGATCTGGTGTCAAGCTGGCACTGCTGGCTGACTGCTGACATAACAAGTGGTTTGTCAACCAGATGTGGGTCAGGTCTGGCAATGATTGCACTGTTTTTAAGATGGCATATCATAACTGGCCTGGTTGTGGTTTGGTTTATGCGGTGCTGGCCCATGCATTGACCACCTCTGGCAAACCACATTTGGGCCWCCAAAGGGCCGTCATTCTTTGCGWTMTCTTGACTGATATTGTGTGGGCCAGAACTGGGCCAGACAAATGTAACATTTRCTGAAGACAAACAGCCCAAAGGGTCCACATTCCTTCATATATTTTTAGTTCTAAACCTCCTTAAACAGAGCAGGAAAAGCTTAACAATGTAAAAACGGTTCCTCTACAACAGTTCGTCTGTTAGCCAGATGTTTTTGTGTTCCACCTTATTGAGAAGACTCTATCAAGGGAAGTCAGCACGAGCCGTTGTTTGAACAGAGCGCAGGGGAAACAGAGCCAAAGGTCCGTGTAATTGACCTTCCTGCTTTCCTGCCTGGCTAGTTTAATAAATGGTGGCAATCACAAACTACTGTTAAAAACCTAACGAGCAGCGAGGATCAGGGGATGGCCTCAGATGCAGTGTGCGGTCGGGGTCCAGCTCCCTGAATGACTTCAACCAGATGTAACCAACCAATCCTGAATCATTAACATGGCCACTGAATGGGAAAGGTGGGGTTAACGAGAAGTGATTTGGATGAATTACAGCCTTCATTTTATGAGACAAAACCTTTCGAGAAGAGAAGAAATGTTTTGTCCCACTGAGATCCATTGAGATTCATTTCATGTTAGCCTTTTGACACAGTTTGGAAGCTTGGCTGGAAGTACAGTTTTCTGGATCTTTAGATGCTTTTGGATTTATAAAGAGGAATATAAATCTTGTTAATTGTGTCTGTGCAGATGCCAGTGTGAAAATGATAGCGGGTGAAAAAAATGGAACTGTGACAAAGTTTCAGTGCCGAGTCTTTCCGCAGTTTGATGTGAAATTTTATTTTATTTTTTTCAATATAATGAACCTAATTGTTTAAAAAGGAACAAAAATGAGTTCCCTTCTTTGGTTGCAGACTGTGATGAATTGTTTATTCATGTGGTCTTTTTTTCTTCTGAAGAATGTGAATTAGAGACCATCACACACTTTGATAGAGCACTGTTTCCTCTATAAGAAATAATGAGAAAGTATTTTTTTCCTCTGGAGTCCTGAAGTCTGTGTCTTAATTTTCTCAAAGTCGTGTTGATCGTTTGACATCTCATCCCTCTGTCTGTTCCATGGCTGAATAATGGCTCTCTATTGAAGCCAACTTGATAGGAATGTGTCAGAGACAAACAGCAGTTGTCAAGCTGGAGTTCATGGTCAACTTAGTTATGGGCTTGACTCTCAATAGGGTCTCTTGTAGATCCACTATGATGTCAACCAGGGGTCTTGACTACCATGTTGACTTTCCCCCAGTAAAGCCTATTAATGCTGGTTGTCTTGCTTACAAACTATAAACCCACTGTGGCTCACAATGTGGTCACAGTGTCTTCCATGGGTCAGGTCATGGGGTTCATCACATGGGGTTCATCACAAACATCCTTGTACTGTACGATCTAAATCCAAAGAGCAGGCTGAGACTTTTTTTTATTTGTCACTTCCGATGAAAGTAATGAGCTCCCAACCTTTGATCGCCTTGGTGTGACATGTTTACCGATGCTTGTTCACTCAAAGTATGCCGCTGTGATTTGTTTTTATTGAATTACAAATGACTGGCTGGCAGAGCAACGCTTTTCTGAAATAAGCAGGGATTCTTGGCCCGTGCCAAATTTTCCCTTTAGTTCATTGAGCTGTAGCTAGCATCTGCCAAGCTGTAGCCCTAACGTGCTGTTCTGTACAATGAAGGCAGTGCAGGAATCTGGCTTCTCCGCTGCTCAGCAGTATTGCCAGTGCAGCTTGATCCKTGACTGCCAAATACACAGTCTGCCTTTCTCAAGCAATAATTTATAGTTGAATAGATATTTGACAAAAAAACTAAAAAGTCCAAAGAGAGAACTTGAAGTTTTAAAGTCTGATTCAGTGTGTGGGTGGATGGATAGAATAATGTGTACGATGGGGAACCACTAAAGTTCAAATAAAATAGTGAGGCAGTTAATTGACCCTTCTCCTACTCAAGCACAAATTAATATTTTAAWATTGATGCATTTTTCGAAAAGGGGATAATTATATTAACTTATCTAGAAGATTAAAAAGAAAAAAATCCAAACATTTTAAAGTGTTGTTTCTAATTCAAATCCAAGGCCTTGTTGATGTTCGAGTATTTGGGTCTGTTGTTTTTTTTATTGGTAATTATTATTTTTTCTTTCGTTTGATCATGTTTTTCATGTGCTTTTATCTGTTCCTACCATCAGCCAGTTCAGTTTTCTCACTCAGCTCTCTTTGATTTTGCAGTCAAACCTGCCACACCCATCTACACCTGCTCTCCGCTTTACTGATCACAGCTGCAGTCACTTCTCCTTATTAATCCCAGCCTATTAAGTTTGTTTGTTCCATTTCAGACACCAGTCAAGCATTATATGTTTTCATGCAAAATCAGGTTCTCCCTGTGTTCTTCTCACACATCCTTGTGATTATTTCTGAGCTTGTAGCCCATGTACAGTGGCGCTCAACTTAGTTTTTATTAAGTGATAATGTTATTTTTTTAAGAGTACACATTTTTTAAGAGTTATACAAAGACATATATATTCCATTAAGTAATTGTTTTTATTTTGGTAAATGGAAAATACATATTGGCCAATAAAAAACATACAAAAAACAAACAAAATATCCATGCTAAATATCAGTTATCCACGTCTCTGATTTCTAAAAATGGATTTAGGCATCAGGTGTGGAAAAACTCAAATTGATAGCCCTCTAGTAATTACTACTTATATAT
>NW_013952566.1:554353-563248 GCF_001266775.1 Austrofundulus limnaeus | reverse complement strand
TAGGTGTGAGTGAGAGAGTGAATGGTTGTTTGTCTCGTTTGTCTCTGTGTGGCCCTGTGATGGACTTGCGACCTGTCCAGGGTGTACCCTGCCCCTCGCACTGTGACTGCTGGATATGGGCACCAGTGACCCACGCGACCCTGAAAAGGAAGAAGCGTGTACAGAAAATGGATGGATGGATGGATATATTTTTTTTCTGCTCCGRTTGCACCTCCCATCCACAGATACTGTAAATAGATTATGGCGAGAAAATAACAAATGTCCAAAAGTGTTTTCCCTGCTTTATTGATGTAACAACGAGCAGTGGCGGATCTAGGATTTTTCTGAGTAAAAAGAGGCCACAACATTCGTAAAAGGGTATTTGTATTTGTTCAACATCCCAGCACTCAAATCACTGGTTTTGGTAATTTTACCAGTCACATGTTCAAACACTTGTAATGTGACGTAATTTTAAAAAGCTTGAACAGTAAATTATCCTTAGCAATTTTACATGTATATTTACTGTACATAGATAAAATACTTTCAAACACACAGCATATAAGAAAATCCAGCCATCATTTGTCAGTTGAAAAACTTTTTTTGCAAGATTGCTTAGATTTTCTTAAGAAGAACGTCTGTAAGACTGATTCACGCTGGATTCTCCTATTTGACTCATTAGCGCCACTAGTGTTTGGATATGGAACTGCATCCACCATCACCATTCTCAGGCAAGGGACAGGTGAGTGACAGGACAGGGGCACTTCAGGGGGACAATCAGATTTCAGCTGGAGCCAATGCCCCTGTGGCCCCGCCCCTGGAACAGCCCCTGACAATGAGAAACCCTTTAAAAAAACTCTCAATTTATTTTACTGTTTAGCCTTCCTGACACAACCTCGTCTCAAAGCTGCAGCCTCGAGATAACAGGACTGTTATAATGACCTGCCCTATATCACCTGGTGCTCTTAAAGAAGTCTTACAGATTATTATTTGTTTTTACATCTTCATTGTGTTAACCTGATCCTGTCTTTGTCAAACCTTTATTCTATGCTCCAATAGTTGATACGAAAAATATCAATAGTTTTGCGAGACTCTTTAGCCAGTTTAAGAATGTTCATTCTCTGTTTAGAGCTGCGTCAGTGATATTTTACCATTTTCGCTGGAACAGTGTTGCCGAAACACTTTTTATAAATGAAGAATAAAATATGGGAAGTAGTGCAGAAGTGATCTGATCCATCCATCCATCCATTTTCTGTACACGCTTSTTCCTTTTCAGGGTTGCGTGGGTCACTGGTGCCCATATCCAGCAGTCACAGTGCGAGGGGCGGGGTACACCCTGGACAGGTCGCAAGTCCATCACAAGATTGCTGGCTTACAAAACCAATTTATGTTTTGCTGTCAAGATGCTATGCTACATACAAACATCCTGAGTTCTCAGTGAGGTGATAGCTGGTAAACAAGTTGTAGTTTTTGCAACCAAAAGATGCAAATATTATTGAGTGGTTGAACTAACTAAAACAGATCTAAAAGAACCACAATGCCCCACAAACCTTACCAACAAGATATTCAACTGAGGAATTAAACTGAAAAGACACAAGAAATCTAAAGTGGCTCAGGAGGCATGAGCACTAATAGTGCAGCCTGGTAGATCTAATCCTTCTGTCGAGGGACTTTCTGCCTGCATGATAAGTGTCAAGCTTTGCACCAGTGTCTCATTAGAAGGAGGACAGCTGTGCAGAGGCGGACAGCCACTTTCCAGAGACACCAGTTGAGTCACTCAAGGCCAGCAACCAATGGAGAAACACTTCCCACGTGCCGTGTGACTCAGACAGCGTTACATGATTGATCGCTCATACAATTTAGACATGAGAGGTGTCTAATTACACACTGAAAAAGAAAAATGATTGATGGAAAACACTAATGAAGGCAGAAGGTTGTGTTCTGCTGTGGCTTTCTGAACTTTGTGACCGAAGTCTAAACTTTACCATGAGGTAAACCCATGACGGTGTACCCCCGGGATTATTGACTTTGGCAGGGTACTTATTGGACGTGATGGTGTAGTGGAGGGCTACTTTACTAATGCCATATTGTAGCCATTTATTCTGTGGCTACAATCTCCACTCCCTGTACAGAAGTAGCAGAACTTTTGGCAGTAACGAGGGGGCGGGGGTCAATTATCGTAGACAGGGCATTCTGTTCCGTTGACAGGGTGGGTCGCCCTTCTTGAATAATTGTACGAAAAACACTGTATGAAATTATCTTTTCCTCATCAAGGGTCTAAAGCACGGGTGTCGAAGTTATACTAGTTATAAATTTTACATAACAAATAATGCCTATAGAAATACAAATTGCCTTTTCCAAATGATATTTTATGTAGCATTAACAGACAATTATAAAGCTTAGATTTGGAAATGCACATCTTCAGCATTCATTTCTTTTGCATTCCTTTCTACCAGCAACTTTCTAATGTAATATTTCTTAGAAATGAGTTCAACAAATCAGTTAAGAAAGGACAAATCTCACACACACAAAAATAATCTTATTATTTGATTTTAAAAAGAAGAAAAATACTGAAAAAGAACATTAAAGTTGATTCTCTGTTGTTCTTCCAACATCTAAATCACGGATTAATGAAAAATTCTAACTTCATTTTCTTGGCTTGAAAGTTGGCCAGCTGTCAWGAAAAGAACACACTAAATACGGTGATAAAAAGTGAAACAATTAAACAATTTTACATTTAAATTATTACCACTGGGGCTGAATAATGTTAATGTTAACCTTAAGTTTGACACAAGTGGTCTAAAAATTAGTGTAGAGATCAGGTTGAATGGAACTTCACTGGGCTTTCGTTGGATCTTTAATTAATTTTTGTCTCAGCTTTTTATGCTCTTCTAGTCTTYCCTGACTGTGGTTGTTTTCTAGTTTTTCTCAAATTTGTATAAAAACCTCCTAATTTAATGAGAATATGATTCAACAAAGGTCTTCATTTTGCTATAAATTAACTGCATCCTGAATGCCTGAAATCGTGTGGCTTTGTTCAGACACCAGTATGTGATATGAAAACCTTCAGCCTGACTTTGTGTGGATGATCTAACTGGAATGTAAACATATTTGTGAACATGTTTTTTGGCCTGAATCCATATCGCAGGTGAATAATACAGCTTTTATACCATCTTGCAAGCAATTCAATCAAAGTTTTTCCTCGTGCTCTGTCGGCTGCCTTTTATTTTCTGACAGAAATGGAGGCAAGCGTAGCCTGAAAATGTGAGCCATGCTATYTCTACATACATTATAATAATACAGGGTGTCCACATTAAGATGTATCCGGAGTTTTCTTATTGTTGAGATTTTGTTGCTTGGCTCAAAGGCTGCCACCTTTTTAAACTAGCCTGTTTTGGCAGCTGCACCCCCCCGGCCAATCAACTCACCTCTGCCTGAAGGTCGGCGTGGCTTCTTTGTGTGCTCCAGTACATAGATTTCCTTACCAGCCTGTCAATCACACCTCTGGGCCTCACAGCACTGCCTGACCCATTGGCAGTCCTGCCATAGCAATGCAAATCCCAGCAGACCTTGCTGTCAGGACCAGCAGCTCTGAGATATATGAAAGACAAGCACATCTGATCCTGTGCACACAAGGCTTGTACCTTAAAGCAAGATGTCTTAGTTATATGAATAATACATAAAGTACACATTTTTTCTCTAAAATATTGTCCCATAAATCAAGAGAAATATGCTATTTAAAAACTAATAAAAATAGTGTAAAACTCTTATTAAACAAATTGTGTATAAGATTCTAGTGTCCTTTGCTCAAGATACATGAATTGAAAAGGAGACTAGATYTCTCAGGTAATAAATTGATTTCACATCAAGTGAATAGGTTTTGAAGTCAGTCACAATAAAAATGGCTTCCACAGCTTACTGATGTCACTAAACACAAGAAGGGCAAAAAGTTGTTGAGTTTTGCTGACAATGAGCTGCCGTTTGGTGTGGAAGTAGCTGAAGTCATGCCCAACACAACAGCTATTCATCTAATAGCCATTTATGTTTGAAGCCAACCCAGTTCAAAATGGCAGCCAAGGCCAGCTGACTTTAGAGAACACAAAAAATGATTAGAACTCTCAGTGCTGCTTAGAAATTCTGTTCCGCTCATTAATTTTTTAATTTGTTTGGTTTTCTCTATTATTTTTGTTTTGAACAATAATGTCACAGAATTTGTTGCAGAACTCTGGCTCTGGGTCTAACATGTGAGGCTGGACGGACACGTCATCCCTCGTTGAGGTCTTYGAATTAATTTGTGACCTGGAGGTGGGGGGTGAGTGGGTTGTGATGTGCCTCATTTGCATTTAAAGAGACAGCACCAAAACGAGTTGGTCTCAAACACACCTCAGAAAAGGGGTGAAAGAGGGGCTTGTGGAGTTACAATGAGGCATTCAGACCAAAGCGTTGCACTTTATTTTATCTAGACCCCAACTGAATGATTTCAGTGTAAAAAAGAATGGTTTTAAATCATATGTCTCCTTTAAGGGCAAAAAAGGGGAAAATCTGTACAGTTGCGGATGACGTTTTTACATTATTCAACTCAAACCTTGTTGTCTTTCTCTTAAACTAAAACTTGGTGTAATAGCTGAGAGTCATCCCCTTAACCCAGAGGTTCTCAAACTGGGGTCCCAGGACCTCAACAAATTTCACCAAATTATTAATTTTGTTTGTATTTTTAAAAATGCATGGAGGACAATGAACTAATAAAACAAACATAATAAACTAAATAAAAATATACATTCCCAAGGCATTTAGTGGTTGAAATGACAATAAATTATCTTTTAAAACAGCATGGGGTTTATGAGGGGGTCCCTGGAATTTTATTTTGCCATTATAAGGGGTCCCCAGACCCAAAAAGTTTGAGAACTCTTGCCCTAACCCATCCATCCATCCATCCATCCATCCATCCATCCATCCATCCATCCATCCATCCATCCATCCATCCATCCATCCATTTTTGATACTGTTTTTTATCTGCTATAAAACACTTGGCACTAATCTTTTTTGGAAGAAACCTCTTTTTATGGTTTTATTTATTGATTGATTAATTTATTTAAAGTAAAGCCTGTCCTGCCATACAACGTGAAAAAGGTTTCTAAACTTGCAGAATATACAGTATTAACTTGTTTACAGGTTTACATCATTATGTCTGATTTTTCTTTGAAAATCAGCTTTTCAGCTCTCATTTCACTCACCACCAGTCTTATTTTTGAAGCCTTTTTATYGAGTGTAATTATTCTCCTCCTTGTTTTCCTGCAGGTCATCCTGATCCTAACCAAGTACTACCACGCTGACTCCACCAAGGTGTTGGAGAGCTCCCTGTGGAGGTAAGCCAAACACTCGCACCATCTTTACCCTCGCCGGATGTCTCTGTCACRTCATGTCTCGCCTCGCGCAGGCCTTTTCGTCAGCAAGCAGCTTCTCTTTAACAGCGGGGTCAGCGTGGGTCTTTGTTATCTTGGCGCCRCGCTTGTTGAAGGAGGCCTGGGTGAAACTGAGCTCTGTGATGGACAAAACCATCAGCAGGCAGCTGAAGGTAAAAAGCAGGAGACCGGAGAAAGGGATGCTGCGAGKTTGGAGCGGGCGTCTGTTTAGGCAGATAGCCTATCAGCTCGGCGCAGTCAGGATGGTAGACTGACGGCTTAAGTCTGCCTGCCTGGCAGAGTTTCTCCTATTTAACAGAGCTCCCACTCACCAGCACACTTTGCCCCACTCTCCCTGTCGTGCAACAGATACAGTATTTATTCCTTCCACTCCACTTGACAACAAGTATATCTTGTGCTGCTACATATATTCTCATGGAGTATTAATGTCCGGTTCATTTTTCATCTGCTCCCTACCTGTTTACAGAAGCTGCATCTCAGCTGAACCTGACCTCGTGGAAAACAGGGTTGAGGAGACTTAATTATGTTCAAATTTCTGAATAAATCTCCGAAAATAGACAAGTGAGGACGCATGAAGCTTGTTCAAATGAGTCGTCTRGAAGCCATTCGTACCGAGCAAACGCTGTTTGATGGTTGTGCTTAATTCATGGCATTCACCTCGCTGAAGCCTTCATGACTTCAAAGCTTCCGCCTCTCATTAGCTCTGAGTGCCAGCGTCCCTGGAGGACAGATATGAATAATGTACATATTTTTCTCCTTCGCTGTTGATGTTTTAATTGTTGCAGTGTATGAATAAGGCTGGAGATTCAATATCGGACAGCTTGTTTTGTAAGGGAAAAMGCCAGCAAATGGTGGAGTTTAGTCCGAACTCAACCTAAACTGGCAGAAACGGGAGCTGGTGGGCTGTCTTCTGGCTTTTTTTTTTTGTCCAAAACACAGAAGTTATAATGAAATTAGCATGTTTGTAGAAGGACCAATATGGTTCTGTCTGCGTTTGTTTAGATTTTATGTATGGGGTGTATTTCAGTTCCTTTGTAGCTGTCAGTTTGGCACGGTGAACGGACAGCCACAGTCCACAGACTTTAAGGCTTTGAAGTCCCAGGCCTGTAGGATCAAACAGGGAAGATGGGAGAAGATGAATGGGTTTGCAGTCTTGCCCTGTCAGGTGGCGTAAGATCAAGATGTCAGGTTTCACAATGAAAGAAAGTTACCTCAGAGAAGAAAAGTTTTCAGGTTGATTGCCCAATGTACTGCCCACGGTACATTCCCAGTTTGTGGTTACTTCCTCCCTATTTATTGTCTACCAGGGACTTTGAAATTGCATAATAAGCGGTTCAAACATTTTGATTGGTTGTCTTCTTTCAATTGACACCTCCTTTGACCAACTGGGTTCATCTGTAGACTCTCCAGAGCCCAAAATGTGTGGCAATCCCCCCATGTCACACCTGTCCATACACGTGATTGATTGGCTGAGCTTCATTCTGACACTCCAGCTGTGTAGCCAATCAAGTTATTCAACGTGCAGTTTTGGAAATAAAGGAAAAGTTAATGATTATAATGTATTTTAACTTCAATAACTAAATACTAGTTAACGTAAAAAAAAGTCATATTGTCCAAAAAGCAAGGCTTATCTTACACTGCTCAGAACACCCTTTAAGCACAGAATTCCAGCTTCTTCCCTCTGGCYGGAGGTTTAGGCTCYCAATGGTTGCAGTTAGACATCTAGGGCTCCTGGCGTAGAGTCGGGGTGGAGGGAAAAACCAGCTTCATGCTGGCCTCTGCTCCTTCTTCTTTCCCCTTTAAATTACATTATAGAACACCACACATCAACAACACAGTTGAGGGTGGGGTGTGCGTGTCAGGGTCTCCCTTTTTTCCCTTAATTAATCCCCCCCACCCCCGTTGCCCAACTGCCCTTTCGGGGGTGGGGTCTGGAGGGGCGGTGGGCTGTCAGTTGGGGACCCGGGCTGCTGGGGGGTTTGGGGCCCGGAGGGTTGCTGGGGAGGTTCAGCTGCTCCGCGCTCCCTGGGGCCGTTTGGACCCCCTGACCATGGCTCCTGATTGCTGTGGTCGGCGTCCTGTCCGGGGTGGCTGTCGGGGTTCAGCGGGCGGTCGGCCTGGGGCGGGCGCCTGGTTGTCGGTGGGGTGCGGGGGTGGTTGGGGGTATGGCCTCCCCGCGGCAGGGGTGGTTGGCCTGCCGGCCCGGCGGGCCCTGGGTCGGATCTTGGCTGTCGGATCTTCCTCTCCACTCAGATAGAATGGGTCTACCTCCCAGGTTCGGATATGGACTGCCCCCTGCAGGGGGCGGGTACATGTCTTGAATGTTGTTACATGTTGTTATTGTATGTCTTTGAGTGAATGAGTGTGAGGATGAGGGTGGGATGGTATGAATGTGTTTGTGTATGATTGAGTACTTGTCAGGCTGGATTTTTGACTGCCCCCTCTGTCATACAGCTGRGTTTTTGTGCTTTGCGCCCCCTGCTGCACTGCTCCCTGGTGGGATGAGCCCCTCCCTGCCGGCGTGCTTGGGGCCCTCTCTGTTTGGGGCTGGGCGCCTGGGCGTTTTTCGGCTTGGCCCGGTGACTGCTTGAGGGCTCGGGTCCTCTGGTCCCGTTGGGCCGTGGCCCGGGGGTGGGGGGTCCTCGGGGCCCGGTCCTCTGTGCCCTTGCCTGGATCTTCCTTGGTGTGGTGGGCTCCGGCAGGGGCCTATGGGTTTGTCACTGCTGCCCCCGGGGGTTTCTGCATGTGGCTGCCCGTGGGGCTCTTCTGGTTCCCGCCTGTGGTCCAATCTGGGGGGTGAGTGGGTGGTTCGTCCTGCGTGGGTGGCCCTGGGGGCTCTGTGCTCGGGGTTGCTCTTGTGGTCTCGGGCTCTGGCTCCCCTCTTTGTCTGCCTCGGGTCTTGGGGGCTGGGTCTTGGGCTCTTCACAGTCRCTATTAAATATTCTATTGGAGAAACCTTGGATAGGTATGCATGCTCATAACACATAAGGGGGTGTGGGGATGCATTTGTACGTATAATACATACAGGCATGTATGTAGATGTGGGTGAAAATATTAATATGTCATTATGTATATATGTCTGTGCGGTTATTGGTGGGTGTGGAGGTGTGGATGTCGGGGGGTGTCTTTTGGTCTTGTTGAGTATATTTCATACATTTGTAGTTTCAGCTCTTTTCACTTTTCTTATTTTCTTTCGTCTTTTCACTTAAAAAAGTCACTGATGATGAAGAAATAAATAAACTAAATAAACTAATAATATTTGGTTTCGTTTTCTACTAAAGTGACAAAATAGAAGTAACAGATGGAAGAACTCCTTTGTACCCACTGCAATCAGATCTTTAAATTCATAGTTTTAATTTTTTTGAACTTGTAGTTTTTAAAATTACATTTATAATTTTACAGATGGTTGCTTTTTTAAAGTTTGTATGTTTTTGACATTGCCTAAGTTAAGAATCCCAGGCTGCAAAAAACAGAGGTTTAGAGTTAAAGATGGTGG
>NW_013952566.1:551655-553351 GCF_001266775.1 Austrofundulus limnaeus | reverse complement strand
GGGGGGGGGGTTGTATTGTTTTTATATTATGGGTTTATTGTGCATAATTTTGTCTTCGCCTTGAACTGATTTTAGTATGAAGGGTGCTTTATAAATAAATAAAAAAGCTTAAACTTAAAACTTAAAGGTTGTTTGTACAAATGGAGCAAATTTCTGTTGTTTCTCAGACAACTTAACTTTTAGCCAAAATGTTCTAAAATAATAGGTAGCTGTATTGACTGTTTAAAGTACAATTGAAATTACCAGTTAAAAAAACAGAACATATTCTTCAGTGTCTCCAAAGTTTGAAAACAGAGCCTGAGTCAAACACCTTGACCATGTCTGTAGTCCAGAGTGTGTAAATTTGTCATGTTTATAATGTTCATAACCAGAACTCTGTGGAGAGTTATGGCCTTTCCAAGGATTTGACATGAGAATTGGCTCTTTTATGAATGTTCTGCCTTACCTCTGCATGTCTGTCTTTTATTCTGTTATGGCTGGCCCAATGTTCCGTGCTAAAATTTAACTCCAAACAAATCCTCTGACTTGTTTTATGAGAATGATTCTTTGTGAAGCCAGAGGGGGTAAAAGTTAAGCAACATACCAAAGGTCTTACCTGATTGTGTATATTTGTCTTTGAAGGGTAAATGCGGAGAGAAACAGGAACTTTTAGCTTTTAGAATGATGACAAAGGCAACAAACAATAAATTAAATGATACAGTATTTAGAAGCATAAATGTTAGCCTTTTCTTTTTCATAGACCAAACACAGTTTGTGACTTATTATGCGTTCACTCTAAATGACAACATCACTAAGCTCTCCCTGATTTATTAGAACATAACAAAGACATGCTCACCACACGCTATACACCTTCCCTGGTGTGACACGTCGGGATGCAGCTACAAGATTCTAGTCTGTCTGCTTGGTTGCATGACCTTGTCATCTTCACAGCCATATGGTGTTTTTGCATTGCGAGGTCCGGCCCGGCCCAGGTCTTCCCGGCTCTGCACTGCCTTGATTGTTGTTGCATGTGCAGGATTTTCATAGCAAGGTCCCGGAGGCTCACGTTGTCATTTTTTGCGACTCCTAACAATGTAAAGCATGGCGCTCATGCTGTTATTTATTGTTCTATCACTTTTAAAATTAAGTTAAAATAAAACCGGAGAAAGCTGAGTACTGTTGGAAGAAACACAGCAGAAAGATACAAGAGACCTTATGATTCCACAGTATCATGCCAAAGGCGGAGGTGCAGGAAAAAGTAAGCTAATGTTAGCTTTTATTAGCTTGTTTATAGACATTTGAATTCACTTGTATAACTGAGCCAGTGAACCAATCAATGACCAATGTCAAATTATGCCCAGCAACATGGCCCAAGTAAAACCACAGGCCTCTGGCTGGAGGTGATCCATAAAGGTTATTGCTACATAAATGACCTTCCAAAAATATTGAAGTATTCAAATATTTTAATGTATGCTGATGATACTGTTCTTTTTTTGTCTGATTTCAATATTGAATCTATTAATAGTCAGTTACAAGCAGATCTTCAGACATTTCATGGTTGGCTTCAAGATAATCTTTTGTCAGTTAATGTTAAAAAAACTTCAGTGGAAAGTTCAGTTTTCTACTGAAGTGACAAAAAAACTGTGCGCATGTATTTTTCCTCACCCAGGAGACATTGCAATATAACAAATCAACTCACTTTTTTAAACAAACCCCT
>NW_013952566.1:537150-551139 GCF_001266775.1 Austrofundulus limnaeus | reverse complement strand
TATATATATTGCTTTTACTTACATATGATTTTTTGAAATTTGGTATGCTTGTTTGTCTTTGTGTCTATGGTGTAATAATAATGATGTGATTGTGATGCTGTAATTCTGAGTGTTTTATGTGCTGCAGAACATGAACCTGCTGTAAAACAGCAATTATGCTGAGTCAGGCTTGATTTTTAATAATCTTTTCCTGTTAAATACATAAATCATATCAAATCAAATCAGTAAACATTTACTTTAATATGACAGAGATATTAGCATAATGCTGCTTAACCTCTGTACCTTGACATCTGGTGGTAAACATATTTGTCACATTGTTGCCTAAATTTTATCCACCTAAGGGGGGAAAACACAACTTGGAGGACAATATTAAAAGTCATGTTTACTCAGTTAGGGACCGCAAAATATATGTTCTTTGTATACCTACATTTACTCTGCACTCGACTGGGCTTGAGATAATCCAGTAGAGGCTGTAGAACAGTTCATTGGGAACAGGTCATCTTTCTTTCATTCATTCTCTCTTCCATTGTAAGAGGAGTCTCAGAGTGTCACACTGTGCTCAATAATGGATGTCGTAGCAGAGGTGATGTGTGTGTTTCTGGTACTCAGGTGCTCTTGTTCATGTGTCTGTTTATGGTTGACCAGCTTCTTTTATGGGTGAACAAACGCCTTGTTAACAGTACTGCAAACACTGTAAAAGGAATAAAGTAGTTTTTTGCAATTATTGCATTAGCGAAGGAAAATAAATTAGATCTTTTTTGTGAATACCTACCTTCAGAGGTTTTCCATAAATCTTGTCATAATTTCCCAAGCTGGCTTCTTTGTCCAGATGTAATCTCCTTCTAAGAATTATGAATACATTCAGGTTTAAAATCTCTCAGAGACAAATTGTTTTTTGCTTTTGGAGTCTTGTTTGACTGTATCTACAAAAACAAAACTAAACAAAATTAAACCAAAGTAAGTGATCCAGGATTATTCATAGGAGTGTTTGACTTTATGTTCTGTAAACATCTTCAGCTTCTTTACTCTTTAAAACTGCCATAGAATCAACTGAAAAACAAAGCTTTAGAAACCGTTTTGTTCACTGATCTAATAATCAGAGGTGTCAAAAGTCTTCAGATTCAAAACCCATGTCCAAGTATAGATCCTGGGGTTTAAAAAGACATCTTTAGTTAATGTATCTATTCAAGCTTTTTACTCAAGTGAAAGTGTAAAAGATCTGCGTTTAAAACTATCCTTATGTATCTCAGTAATCCAGGTATAAAAATCTAAAACAAAGTCAAGTAGGTCTTTTAGACAAGTTTTTTCTTTGTTGAAAAAACATTTTGTCTTTCCTCCAAGGGACTTCTCAATTGGAGGAGTTTCAGGTAAACTCAGCGTTAAAATCAGTGCCTCCACATGGTGGACAAACAGCTTTATTTATGACAATCAAAACTGTTCACATGTAAAACAAGACCATCAGCSTAACAAACCTATAACTTTTTAGGTTTTAAAATTACTTATAGTATACTGCCCAGGCCCTGAGTCAGCATTATCTACTCTTGGATCCCTGAACAATTTAGCTGAATTGTGTACAAACAAATAGGTTGTTGCAATGGTATATATTTATATTATACTCATCAAACTATAATTAAATTCACTTTATCCGGGAGGCGCCATATATGATGAGCAGGAATCAAATAGGAATGATGGTTGTTGAAGTAAAAACGTCGTCTGAAAAATAATTACTTTACTTAAGTAGAAATTTGTATCATCTATACTTTACTGGAATAAAGTACTTTTACTTCATAACTTGACACCTCTGCCAGTCCGGTTAGAAAGTGAACTCCATAGAGTCTCAAAGTATTGCATTCCTGTTTATTAGGKGTGCAACAATACATGCACCCGTATCGAACCGTATCAAACAATACAAATTTTAAAAATTTACTTTATCAACTTGTCTTCTGAAGATGCTCTGTGTTAAAGGATCAGTGGATCTGTGTTCGACTACTCCACCTAGGCTGTATTTTTGAGCGCAGATCCAAAGAGAAACTTTCTGTTTCAACATTTAATTTAAAAACTGTACTTTTGAGGTTAAACAAATGTTCATAATTAATTTAAATAAATTACAAGTTAAAAAGGGGCATGGAAATTTCTCTTTTTTGTATCGAAAAAATATCGAACCGTGAGACTAAAGTATAGAACTGAACCGAACCGTGAATTTCCTGTATCGTTGCASCCCTACTGTTTATGTTATAGAGTTATCTTTGTGACTGGGCTCCTTTTCATCAACAGTATCTGGCAGTAGTGGAATAAAGGTTGAACAAAAGAGACATTTTATGTTTGCTTGCAACAGAATACCTACTGTAAATAGAAAATCCTTCTGACCTGATTTTCACTATCAGTAGACTAACATGGATTTTTGCTTTCAATTCAGATCAAATTTGATAATGTTTTGGAGCAACTGAAGGAAAAGGAGATGAGGCAAAAGCTCGAGGATTTGTTGTTGTATTATCAGACACTGTGATGACTTTAGGCTGACAGAGCTCATCTTTAGACTCTGCTGCTCCACGAGGAGCCATGAAATACTGAGTAAACCTTTTTTGATCCTCATACTGAAAGGAGCAGATGCGCTCTTCATTTTTTTTTTCAAACCTCGGTGCAAATGTCTCATATGATACCCAAAGCCTCCTGCATCAGCCATGCTTGTCTTTCTGTTTGTAAGTTGATAGATTTTCCCCTTTTTCAGTGTTGCCAGATACAGATTTGAAATTTAAATATCCCTGTTACAAATGGGACATTTTTACTGTTTTTAACATCTATAAATAAAGACAATGTTCCACACATCAGATCCCAAACCGACATTGTGGTGGATTTTCTGAAACAATGGTGAATTAAACTGTACACACATAGCAGAAAGGTGTGGGCCAGATCTGGTGTCAAGTGGTTTGTCAACCAAATATGGGCCAGTTCTGGCAATGATGACATTGATTTTAAGATGGCATGCCACAAACTGGCCCAATTGTGGTTTGGTTTATGTGGTGCTGGCCCATGAACTAACCACCTCTTACAAACCACATCTGGGCCACCAATGGGCCGTCATTCTTTGTGGTTAGTGTTAAGCCCCATCGCCACATGAKTTCAGCCTTGTGTCTCCATTTTCAGTGCCAATCGTACTTAACCAACTTGGTACTGGTTCCAGTGCTTCCTAAATAGAGTGAAACTGCTTTAATTCATTGTGAGGGCCAGAACTGGGCCAGACAATTTGCTGTGTGGGAAATCTACTGTCTTTTGTGGCATTTATAAAAATTTGATTCAACACAAWCTGCTGGCTTATTTAGATTTATTGTTTTTTGTGTACAGTGCCCTGATGTTTGTTATGACTAAATAATTAAATTGAATTGAATTGAATTAAAAGAGTAATAAAATAAATTAAAAAGTAAAGGAATAGCATGATTAAATGCTATATGGCAGGCCCGTTTGTTCATGGATCAAAACAAGTATTGGCCCCGGTCAAACAGAACATTGTGTAGGTTTATGTAACCTTGCGATCCTTGCAGCCCACAAGCCAATCAGCCAATCTTATAACACACACTCTGACGGGACCCATGTATGCCCAATTACCCACAACAGAAACCAAAGCTCTTAGGATTCAACAGTCAAAATAAACCATTCTTATTTGCAAGAAGTCACAATACTTTTGGAATCTCTGCAATTAACACAAATATGTCAAAAGTCCTCTGGCAAGAATATTCCTTTCACAGACTTGGTCCTTGACCAAATCATAAGAAAGGAGTCCCGAGAAAAGATAATTTTCTCTCAACTAGGGTAGTTTTAATTTAAATACATTTTAATGTATAATTTATAATGACCATACCAATTAATAAGAAAAGTTGTCACCATAAAAAAGACCAGAACTTTTAATCCAACTTTATGTAGAACTTTTAGACTGAAATAACTCAATGACATACAGTCTACTTTACAACAAAGAAAGTATAATACAACCATATTTAGCAATGACATATTAAAAAGAGCCACGTTGTTAAATGTTGAAAGAGAATTTTGAAGATACCATCTAATAAAGTTTTAGTTGCCATTTGCTGAGACTTAAATTACACAGCAATGGTTGATTATGGCACCTGTTGTATTTATTGGACCATCACTGCATACTTCATTAAAACATTGTTTAAAAATGTATTAAAGCTGCAGTTAGCAACTTTTATATATTTGCTAAAACTTTCAATATGACTTGACAGATGGATGTGAGAGATAATCTGCTTGGGAAAGAAAAAAGCTCCTCTGGCTCCTCCCAGTCATCCTACAGCCATTTGCAGAAATACACTCGCTCCCAGTCAGAAACAGCCAATAAGAGACCAGAGGTGTGTCTTGCTGTGGGGGGTTCAGAGGGAGTTATAGAGGCAGGATTGTGGAGCAATAGAGGGACCTGCAAGGTGTKTTTGTTCAAACTTTCACCTGAAGTCCACAGTTTTCTCAGAACCTACTGCACTTTTAAAGCTTTGTTTTGCTCTAGTTAAATGTTTTACTGAAAGAACTGTTATTTTGGGACCCCAGATATTACATGTTTAATGCAGCTGACTCAAGCGTTGTGTGGGCGGTTAGGGTTAGGTTAGCCTTGTACATTCTCGGGTTCTTAAACAAGCTCTAGTTTTTGTCCATGCTTCAGTTCTAGTGCTGTTCTAAAAACACATCTTTTAAGATTGCTCATAATGTTTGATTCTGTACCTTTTGAATTTTTATTTTTATGTTGTGCTAGCCTTTACTCTTGCTTATTAATAGCATTTTTTATTTAATTGTTGGACCGTGTCCTTGAAGGTCTTTAAAGGTGCCTTTTAAATAAAATGTATTACTATCATTATTCAGAAGGAGTTATAGGAGCTAGAGCTGGGCGATATGATCAAAATTTTATATCACGGTATTTTCAACATTTTCACCGGTTTCACTGTATTTGACGGTATTTTTCTTTTCATCACAGCTCAGCTGATAATAAAATGTACAAACCCTGCTTATTAACTTTTTCCTTTTACTGTACCTCTGTCTGTGTCTCTGTTTCCCTCCTCTGTGTCTGTTCTTCTCTGACTGGTGGTTGGAGACAGTAGTCACGCATTTTGGCCCAGTCGTGAAGGAGGAGGGTTAAGAAAAGATTATGATCGGGTTTATTGTTTTATGTTATTTATTAAAGCTTATCAGCACGACTCACCTTGCACACCAGTCAATTCTAAATCCACTATGAACTACTTCCTGCAGGCTTTTCACAATAGAACCACGTTAAGTCTCCATCAGCATAACGTCTCCATATTAACTAACCDCGTTAAATCTAACTGTGCACGTCACYGAAGAGGTGTTTACTACATTCAGCGACGGCGAAAACGGGATGTTTTTTTAAACGTCGGTCAATATAAGCAGCAGAATCGCCACCCGCAGCTGCAACTAGCTGCTCCAAACATTAGCATGCTAACGCACATAGCGGTGCAGCAAGGAAAAATGTCCCCCGGGAAACAACAGTTCACTGGCGGCCGCGACGAAAYGTTCCGCTATTTAAACCAGAATGTCTGGTATTCAGAAAATTCATATCATAACAAAAATAAAAACCGGTATTCGGTACAAAACGGTATACCACCCAGCACTAAGAGGAGCCAAGACTCATACAATAGATCAGTCTTTGTGCTGCACACATTCATTGAAGAGCACATCATAGCAGACAATGACAACAATGAAGCTTCTACTTTAGCAAGGCTAATGCAGTTTTAATAGTGTGGGTACAGGGAAAGTACTGGGTTGCTCGGCCAATCAACAGACATTTTCAGAATGTATCAACCAATCACATCACATTACATCGGCTCAGTGTCCCTATTGACCCAAGAAAACTCTTTCTTTAAAGYAAGAAGCTAAAAAATGGACCCAAAACTTCGTTAAAAGGAGCGAGAGCAACCACAGTAATGGCAGTGTGGAAAAAAAATGACCGTCACTTAATTGTTACAAAATTGTGACTTGGCTCCTTGTGGTCTGAAAGCACAAAGGGTTAAGTGCTCTTTAAAACTCCRTGTTGGTCATAGAATACCCCAAATCTGTTTCATTTTTGACTTTAAGAAGTTACTGAACACACGGTCCTCTTATGATAGCCAGTTACTCCCACACTAATCACACACTCATATGAACACAGAGCTAGTGTGAGAGTAGAAGGAGTATTTATAATAAATGCTGTCTTCACACATCTTTGGGGTGGGGGGTAGCTATCGCTCTGAGTGAGGGTAGGAGGAGTCATTATTACATTATARATGAAGAGGAAAATGAAAGGCTGGCACTTCTATCTCGTAGATCAACCAAAAACCACAYGTCCTCAAACACAACTGCTGACAATATGCCTACCAGGTGTTCTACATTTGGATGCTAAATTGCCTTTTTAGCCATAACACTGGAGGCAAATGTATGTGAACACGTGGCGGAGCATTTTGTAATTGTGTGCACATTTAATATTTATGACAGGTGTGGAAGTGTGTATTTGTGTTGCTCTGCATGTGAGTCTCTATTGTTCTATTCTCTAAGTTGGTACTTATACTTGTATAGGTTTTATCATTTTAATTGAAAACAAAAGAGGTTCCACTAGGGTTCTTTTTTATGGGGGTGTCATACCCAAGTCAGACAGATTAGACATCCAGCTCTAACACCTCTTCCTCTGTTTGTCTTCCTTTATATTCCACTCGTTCTTCAATCTTTTTTTTTCTTTGGTTAAAAATAGTTCAATGCTGCCTTTAACAAKTCAAGTAATAATGGAGATGATCCATTACCAAAAGTAGAAGCTTTGATGTTTACTGATATAAATGGATAATAATTTGAGGAATAAACAGATTTAAATATTGGGAACAAAGAAAAGGCCTGAAAAAGCAGTGTGGAAAAAGTACATWTGCATATTATATTTTGTCATGTGAATCCTTACATCCATCCAGCATCTATTTCCTTTTGTTTCATATAATTCTTGAGCTAACAGACTGACTAAGCCTGTATTTAATCAGTAGACATKAGGAAAGGAATGAACACATTTAAAAACCAACACACCATTAGTTTTGTTGGGTGATATTTTATTTCCAGATTTCCTGAATGGAATGCWAAAAACTGACCATTGAATAAATTAAAGTTTCTCCTGAGCTATTGGTCTGAAAAAGAAAAGAAAAGAAAGAAAAACCAAATTAGTGTTGTAATGTTCAGAAATAAGTGACATCACTTCAGTATTTTTCTAGGGGACCTGGTGTCAAAAGTCAGTCTCTAATGTCTGCTATTAAATTTACCAATMATGATGAAAGGCTGAAACTACTGAATAATGTAGTAATCATGTACCCAGTGGATTATCATGGATTATTGATTAATCGGACATACAAATGCCAGTTTTTCCCAATCTTTTTTTCTTGAAGTCTGCTAGTTCTACCTACAATGAAAGCTGAAAGCACAAGAATGCATAAACCTTTGTTGTTTGTTGGAATGTGTCAGCTTCTGTATAATGGAACTATTAGTTTATTACCTCTGTACTCATATTTAAAATACACAAAGAGCCACTGGACTGTACAATCTGCTATGTGAGTTCCTCCTCATTAGACCATTTTCTAACTCTGTACTTTAGTTTGTGCAGAACGATTAATCAGTTAGTTGCTCACAATCAGTCTTTGCATTGAGATCAACTGATTTGTCTTTYCAAACTTAWTGATGTTGCTCCACTGGTTAGTTTTTTTCTGGTTTAATGAAAACTCTTGTGCTTGTCTTGTGTTCAATAAACTGTTTAATATTCTTTGGTWTATGTTTCCAATTTGTATCACTATTTTCTTTCTTCTACCATTGCGTATAACTTACAATAGGTACATTATAGGAGTAACTATCAATGTGGAACACACCTGGGTGTGCAAACAGCAGACAGGTGTGGGCCAGGCCTGACAATAATGGCAMTATTTTTAAGATGGCATGACACAACTGGCCCGGTTGTGGTTTGGTTTATGTGGTGCTGGCCCACACATGGACTACCTGTGGCAAACCACATTTGGTCCACCAAAGGTCCATAATTCTTTGCGGTATGTGGTTGTAGGTGTACAGATAGTGAGATTATGAGCCCCAAACAGACGAGAGTTTTATTCTTAGACGACCCAATGTTCTGAATTAGTTACTTCKTGGCGATTCACTGGTGATACTTCCTGCTTTGATGGCTCCTTTATCAGTTGGTTTCAGATGTTGGCATGAACGTACGTACACTCTGAAACGCTGTCATTCCACCATGACAAATGTGCTGATTATTAGTCTTCCTTGGGGTCCAGCTTACATTTCCCCAAACTAAACCAGAGGAGCGAGCCACAAAGTAGAACCAAACACTTTTGGGCTTAATCTAATGAGCTTGTTTTTATTTCCTCTTTAGCTCATCTTCTCACTTCCACACTATACATTTWACATTCATTTAGTTGGTTTTCATTCCATTTTTTTCCTCCAGTCTTTGTTCTCTCAGTGTTTCTCCTTCAGTCCAGATGGTCTGGGGTGATGTAAATACTTAATCGAGGCGAGGGCGTAGCTTCTCTTTCATCCCCGCACCCCACACCTCCAGCACTTCATCACTTCTCTTCTCCATGCGTACTTCACAGTCTGAAGAGGGAGAGACCCTGGAGAGAAAGCAAGAAAGAGCGAGGGTACAGGCGAGGGCGCTGAAGATGGCAGCAAGTCTGCTCTCTAAACACAAGTGGCTGTAGAACCAGAGGAGGAAAAAAAACACACTCGAGGGACATAGCAGTGTTGAGTAGAAGCATAAAATGGTTCCACTCCATTTCATGACACCCCACACCACCCCCACCAAAATAAATAAATAAAGTAAAATAAAATAAAATAAAATAAAAAAATAAAAATTCTGGCAACTCAAAATTCTCAATCTTTAGTGCAGATAGAATGAAGTCTTCTGGCCAAACCTGTTGTGTAAAGTTCCCAATCAGCTGTGGTGGATCGATGTGTAGTATCTGTGGACCTGAAGTCCTGATATATTGGGCCTCATGCAAGAACCGTTCGTACGCAGAGATTTGTTCTTAAGTTGTGCGTACGAGTGATCTAGGAGAATTTGTGGTATTCAATGTTTTCGTATTCTAAGATTTTTTTCAGATACGAACAAAGCAGATCCAATTATCACCTGCAACGTAAATTAAACTGAATAAAAATGACTATTTCTGTGCTTTTAATTTGAAAATTAAAAGGAAAATTAAAAATTAATTTGATCAATATTGGTACTTTCATGAGATCAAGTTTACTATRATGTGCTGTACACAATAAACCAGGTTGAACATTATTATAATTTTGGGATAATAGCACTAAGCTTTAATGCTGCTTTTAAAGAATCACTAAATTACTTATATTAACAGATGTATTTATAAATACCACAGAAAATACATTTACAGTAAGTGCAGCAAACTCAACCTCTGATCAGACTGAACTCCAAATTAAATGGAAAGTAAGATGACTGTAGGATTAATCTCGTGCAGCATATACGTATGCATGTTTTGGGCGTGCATCAGGAGTGTGCAGGAGCCAGATTGTGAGACTGATCAGGGCCATGGGCTCAGTCATCTGGAAGAAGTTTCTCATTTCCTGAAACATTCTTCCTACGAGGAGGAACACAAGCCCACAACAACAACAACAGCCCACAGCTTGAAGAGAGGAAGTGAGAGAATTGGAGCTCCTTCTGGAGTTACTACTGTCTAAACTGTGAGAGGAAATCCACGGGAAACAATTACTGGCAGGGAGCTCTTAGCCCAAAAGGCTGAGCGACTATCAGCCTATTTTATTGGATTTTTTGTGCACTTTTCCTCTTTCTTCCTTTAGTTTTTATTCCAATTTCACAGTGTTGTTGAAAGTTAGTGTTCTGAAGGACACTCTGACTTTTAGACCACAAACAGGAAGATGGTGCACAGCAACACTGCTGTGGGGATAGTGGTGCAACTTTTGGTGTATGTAATTGGTCAGGGATTGCTTTTTGCTGTAATTCTTTAATTGTTCACCTGCCACAGTAAAAAAAAAAAAAATGCTTTTTTAATGTTCTAATGGGAACACTTCAAATCAATGCCTCCATAAGCCATAAAAATATAAAAAGCTATTTTATGTATCTTTTAGGTAATAATAACTAATTATTTTTAAATAGAAGTTAATTTAAGCTGTGCATTTGTGTCAGATTATTGTACTTTATTTCTGTCTTCTGAAGTAAAAGCAATAAAAATAGGTTTGTTAGACTCCACTGCACCAAACCTTTGGGGGGAAACAGAATCATGTTAAATTATTATAAAGTATCAGGCAGAAACGTGAGCTTTTCTGTCCATGAAATCTCTACATTCATTATTCTATTGCATCAATAGAGCAAATAAGCCGAAAMATATTGAGTGATTAGTTTAATTTTTAGTGTAATAAACTATTTTATTATTTATATTCTGAAATAATKTTGTGTTTTKTGCTTTYAATGAACAGGCAGACTTTAAATGTATTTCAGTAAGAAGAGCTCCCRCTTTAGTGTTTTGGCAATCATGTTTGGGTGTAGCTTATAATGGAGTTCTGTTGTTGTGTGTTGAAGGTCAGTTTTATTTTCAGTTTTGTTCCAAAATACTGTGATAATGTAAGAGKTTATAGCAGCACTAATATTGGAGATGACAGACGGTCTGTTCAAACATGGAAAACAGTAAGATAAATAAAAGCTCATAACAGATAATAAGTAACAATTATCTATTACTATCTTCATGTGAAATAAGAGCTAACCTTCCTGGATGGATGGATGGATGGATGGATGGATGGATGGATGGATGGATAAAACCAATAGCAGTCACAGTTACTCACAACAACATTCTAAAACAAACTTGCAGAAACCCGACTGCTCAAAAACGACAAAAATGTTTTCATGAAAACAAAAGTAACAAAAGAACATGACAAACAGCCTGAGAAAAAGCAGCAAAATAAAAATAATTATAATTTAACACAATCCTTGGATGCACCATGGACACAATGGATACAATAGTTCAACAAAAAGATTTACTTGTTAAAAAGAACTGAGAATAGTAAATTATGAAAAAAGTATAATAAATTATGAAAAAAAGTAAATAAGTTTTTCAAAAGTGCTAACTATTTTGTGATGCAGCCTAATGTCTGCCTTTTTGTTTTCTTGTGTCCCAGGTGAAACTGAGAAAAACAACAACAACAACAAAAAAGGTATAAATAAAAGGTTTGGACATATAAATGCTAACTGTGCTTTAATAGGAAAAAAAACTTGTTTTACTCAAACAGAAAGGAAAGAAAGAAATGTCACGTTGTCATGTTTGTGTTGGGCTTAGGTGCTAAAATGCTTCCTTTTGTCTTTTTTTCACCTATTTTACATTTATATCAGTCATTCATGACACGAGACAAATATATTTACAGATTTACCTCAAACTAAATATCCCTGAGTTAAAACACATGCGGGTGTTGGACAACAGTATAGAGCCACATTTGTTTAATCCATAAAAATACATGTTTCTGTTCGTTCCTAGTAAGCTGGGAGCTCACACAGGTTTAAATATGATAAGACAAAACAAACACCTGGTCTGAAAATGGTTCAGTGTCAGCTGGTTCTCTATCGACAACACAGAAACAGGCTGGAACATGACCTCAGACGGGTTCATCACTGCTTTGGCACTATATTTGCAAGGGAAGCAATCAGACAGGTGTTCATGCATTGTGTGTGAGTCACTGCATGTGTGTGTACATGTTTTTGTTATATGGTGGGGACAATTTTTGACCATTTTYMCAGTACACACAGCYTGGTGAGGACCCACTGTTCCTTGTGGAGACAAAAACCTGGTCCCCTTTGAGGGAAATATTGTTGGTGGGTCACAGGTTCGGTTTAGGACTAAGGTATGAATTGAGTTTAGGTTTAGGGTCCGGTATGTACCAGAGTGGTTAGGTATATGGTAAAGGTCAGGGCTAGGCTGTAGAAATGACTAGAAGATTGAGTCTATGCAAARCCCCCATGAGGATAGAAAAACAAACACGTGTGTGTGAATTTTTGATGACTGGTTGTTTCATTCGCATGAAAGCAGGTGGTGTGTTTGGACAGGCTTTGGRGCTGTAGACGAATCAAAGTCAAAGCTTAGCAGCTTCCACAGGACAGGACAACCACTTCAACGGTCAGAATAGCAACACAAGTACAATCCATTAAAAACAAGAGGGATTTTGATGATTTTATTTATTTATTTATTTAGTTTTGAAGAGGAAAAATTTGGGCTCTTAAGTAGATTGCTATATCATAAAAAATGACCTTATCCATACTGTGCTGACCTTCAGTTGGTTGAATCGCTGTCTTTGACAGTTTTTCAGTTTATTTATAAAGCACCAATTCACAAAAGTCATCTCAGGGCAAAAACATTCACATACATTATAAAATGACAATGAGTGAAAGTTATCTATGTAAGGATGAAGGCAGCAGAATGAATTGAATCTTCACTTTGTCTTATGGGTTTTTTGGGCCTGGTTGGTCCTGTTCAAATCAGAGAAAGCTGTGTGCTAATAGAACAACCAGCAGAAAGATACATGAGAGTGTACAATGCCATAGTATCATACCAGAGGAGATGGTACATGACAGTGGAAGAAGGCCAGCTAATGCTAGCAAAAGTTAGCTTGTTTTCAGATAAGAAGTGGTGACAACAACCGGGCCACTGAACCAATTAATGGCCAACTTCAATTGTGGTCAGAAGCCTGAACGAATAGAACCTGGGGTCTCTTGGTTTCAGACATTAGTCTGAAAGTTGCCCATGACAGCTACCACCAATATTTAGAACCCAAGTGTGAGCCCAGGCCTGGCCGGGCCTTGCAGTGCCATTTGTTAGCTATCCTGAGCAGCACATTGGAGAAAGTAGAAAAGAATAACACCCTTTTAACAGGAAGCTTGTTCCCATACCAGGTGATTAATTACCATGATTAATTACCATGTTTCAGCTTGCTATATATCATTTGTTATGAATATCAAGGATGGAAAGAACCCCAGGAYGCAGAACTGAGTGAAGTGRCAAAAAGTGATTTATTTTACGAAAACCAAAACGCTGGCATGGCAGCAAACAAGATCAAAGGTTTGGGCTTGAGGTTGGACAAGAACAACAAACAGTTAACAAAGATCTGACAAAGACTGAAGACAGAGAACAAAATATAAAGGTGAACTAACGAGCAGAAACAAGAAACACCTGGGAGAGAAACATTAGAAACAGGTGAGAGTGGGCGGGGCTGGAGCAAAGACAGGGAGGTGGGGGTAAACAGAGAGGACCAAGACAGAAAACCAAACTAGAACCAAAATAACACAAGAACCCAGACAAACCCTTACATCATTTTAATTATTTTGAGACCAAGAATTCAAAAATAATAATGGAAAAATATGGAAAAACTCAGCTTTGCCCAGGTCACAAATAAAAATCGAAAAAACTTCCATTTGTTTGGTAAAAGTTAAATGGACTGAACTTATATAGCGCTTTATCAAGTCCCTCCGGACTCCAAAGCGCTTTACACTTACAGAAATTCACCCATTCATACACACATTCATGCACTGATGGTGGCAAAATACATTGTGGCCACAGCTGTCCTGGGACACACTGACAGAAGTGAGGCTGCCATGCAACCATTTGTTTGTCAAATGAACACCAAATTTAAAAAATCTAAATATTTCATACCCTTAATTATTAAGATTTTAGTATCTAATCTTAGGTGTTTACATGGCAAAGCCTGTCTAATGGCGTACTTGAAATAATTCATAGTGTATTTCTAAATATTTTTATTAACTTCTCTGTGACTTGGAATTGAGGATCAGGATAGTTTAGGGGTGGGTTGATATTAGGAAACAAAATCTAACCAAAATGTGTCAGAACAGAACTGTTACACCTCTATAGTATAACTTAATGTTTATTTTTACATCTGATAGGAATAAATAAAATGACAGATTGTGAGTTTCAGTTTCAATTTATTCAGTTTATTCAC
>NW_013952566.1:535139-536774 GCF_001266775.1 Austrofundulus limnaeus | reverse complement strand
ATACTACTACACAAACATACATTCATCATACATATCATTACACAACATAAACAACACAGACTACTATTTATGATCAGTCCATTGCAAGTGGTCTCAGATATATAAAGAAAGCAATTTGGTCTTTAACTGTTTTTTGAAGGTGGAGATGAATTTCTATTCTAAGTGAGTAACATACAGATGTAGTATTTGTGTTGGTGAAAGTGTTTTTGCTTCAGGACTGGCATGTGCCAACACTACTTTCTGAAGGTGTGGGCACATTTTCTAGTTAGACTGACTGATCCAGAATTGGATTGGTGATTCTTTCACAAATAACACCCACATGCACACACACACACACACACACATTTGTTTTCCTATCGTTGTGGGGATGGAAAAAGCAGTATAATTTTGTAAACACTATCTCTGACTTGATTTCCATTCATTTTCAAGTCATTTTTATAGCCTAACCCCTTACCCTAAACCTAACCATCCCTGTACATGCCCAGCCCTAAAACCAACCTAAACTCACACCAAGTTTGCACCAATGGCTTTGGTCCCCATAAGGAGCATTAGATCCCCACAAGGCTGTGTTTGGAAAATGTCCCCATGTCATAGCAACACACACACACACACACACACACACACACACACACACACACACACACACAGAGTGATACATAATAAAACTGTTTTATGAATACTCTGCATCCTCCATCATACCATCATCAGTAACAGTTTAGTGGTCACACCGAGATCTTCATAAAGTTTATTTATGAGATGTCTGTCACTTGAACAATGAGCCTTTGAATAACACGGCCTGCATAATTACCATAAAACAWTGGCCATTATCAAGTTAATGATGTCGTTAGAATATGCTCTGGGACCATCATATGAGCTTATGAGGTAAAGCTGCAGGCCTGATCGAGTTTTCTGTTTGGAGGAGTTTCTATTTTTTTATTAGTTGTTTACGAAGGAACTTTTTCTAACATTTGGTGCTACTTTATGAGGTGAAATGAGGTGAGCTGATTGAGGGTTGCTGAGGTGAGGTAAAGTGGCCTTTTTAGACTTAGAAGCATCAGCTTGAAATGCAGTCAGAAAACTTCCATTTGAGTTCCTTTTACTACATGTGAAAAGCAGAGTTTTGAACTAAAAACATGGCTGTATTAATACTAGTCAAGTTTGCACAATAGCAATGTATAGAAAATAAAAGTTTTGCCACTTGAAACTTATTAATAAAGGTATTATTACACTGGGCTATGACYGTTAAGGAGTAGCTGGAGAAACAAAATAATGAGAAACTAGAAAACACATTTTTTTCATTTAACTATATTGCTAAAAGTATTGGCTCACCTGCCTCGACTCACATATGAGCTTAAGTGACATCCCATTCCCAATCCAAAGGGCTCAATATGACGTTGGTCCACCCTTTGCAGCTAGAACAGCTTTAACTCTTCACGGAAGCCTGTCCACAAGGTTTAGGAGAGTGTTTATGGGGATTTTTGTCCATTCTTCCAGAAACACATTTGTGAGGTCACATACTGATGTTGGACGAGAAGTCCTGGCTCTCAGTCTCTGCTTCAGTCAGTCAATCAATCAATCAATCAATCAATCAATCAATCAATCAATCAATCAATCAATCAATCAATCAATCAATCA
>NW_013952566.1:533419-535129 GCF_001266775.1 Austrofundulus limnaeus | reverse complement strand
TCAATCAATCAATCAATCAATCAATCAATCAATCAATCAGGTTTATTGTCACATCACATAAGCACAGGTGTACAGGTGAGTGAAAAACGTGGGTGCAAATTCTCACGTGTGCAGATTACAATATTTACAAACATAAAGCGACAAAAAAAAGTTTTCATAGACTCAAAAAAGAATAAAAAAATTGAAAAGACTTGCTCTACACTTGAAACTTATACTGTAAACATGCAATATTGCATAGTTGAGTGTACAGTTATATTCTGACATGTAGTTATGTTATGACTGTAATTTGTGCATCAAAAGCAGATAGTGTGTGATGGAAAAAGGGGGATAGCCCAAAGGAGGTGTAACTCCTGAGTAAGATTCACAGTGAGATTATGCGGGATGAGGTGTGGGAAATAGACCAGTAGAAGCCGTTAAGGTGCAGGTGCAGACTGTGTTGATTTTAGTGAAATAATAGGACTAGAGAGGTGGTCTGTGGTGGGATGAACAGAACATTGTACTACTGACTGTTCAACATTCTAATCGCCTGAGGAAAGAAGGAGTCACAGAACTGGCTGGTCCTGGTCCTTATGCTCCTGTACCTTWTTCCGGGGCGGCTGTGGTGTAGTGATAGAGAACCTGGCTTTGGGACACGCAAGTCACAGGCTCGACTCCCCTCTATGCCCATATGCCGTTGTGTCCTTGGGCAAGACACTTCACCCGCCTTACCTACTGGTGGTGGTCAGAGGGTCCGGTGGCACCTGTGTATGGCAGACTTGCTTCTGTCAGTGTGCCCCAGGGCAGCTGTGGCTACAGTGTAGTTTGCCATCATCAGTGTGTGATTGTGAGTATGAATGGGTGAATGTCTGTAAGTGTAAAGCGCTTTGAGTGTCCTGGATGGATCGAAAGACACTATATAAGTACAGTCCATTCATCATTTACCATTCTTATGCTCTGCAGYAGTGGGAACAGCCCGTGGCTAGGGTGGGAGAGGTCCTTCAGGATCCTTCTGGTTTTAATTCATCCCAAAGGTGTTCTATCAGGTTGAGTTCAGGACTCTGTGCAGGCCAGTCAGGTTGCTATCAGGTTGAGTTCAGGACTCTGTGCAGGCCAGTCAGGTTCATCCACACCAGACTCTGCCATCCATGGCTTTATGGACCTTGCTTTGTGCACTGGTGCACATCTGGATGAGTGAGCAAATACTTTTGGCAATAAAGTGTATAATTTGATGGTGTACACACATATGAGCTTGGGTGGTATGATGGTATTTAGGTATACCTCTGTACTGAAATATGGTGGCAGTATTTAAAAATTAAGATGGTATATCAATCACCTGAGGTTAGGGATGGGTACCTTTGATGTTTGAATCGATTCGGTACCAATATCCGGTACCTGGGAATCGGTACCGGTACTTAACGGTACCAATTTTTGGTACTTTGTGTGTGTTGTTTTTTTCAATAATAAACTTTTATTTATTTATTTTTATTTAACATATTTCAATAGCTTGCCACAGTTAGGGATGGGTACCTTTGACATTTGAATCGATTCGGTACCAATATCCGGTACCTGGGAATCGATACCGGTATTTAACGGTACCAATTTTCGGTACTTAGTGTGTGTTGTTTTTTTCAATAATAAACTTTTATTTATTTATTTTTATTTAACATATTTCTCAACATACAGTATAACATTAACAAATATCAAGACAATATCCATCTCTTTGTATTGTAA
>NW_013952566.1:521735-531468 GCF_001266775.1 Austrofundulus limnaeus | reverse complement strand
CAAGCCTCTTACCCTCCATGTGAGGTAGTGTACAATAATCATACCAACCAACTGTCATCACCACACCTTTGAGCCCTAAATGTGTCGACTGATTGTTGCTGCCTCCCTTTGTGGCTCGGAGGCCTATCAGTGGGAGGTTGACACACATTAAAMCCCCATACCACCTTGATTCTTTCAGAAATCACACCAATACAAGATGAAGTCWCAGGCCCACCAWATGAWTTTTGTGAAAAATGCATATCTTTGGTTTTCCAAACATTTCACAACTATTGTGTCTAATAGGATAGGTATACTGTATATTGGTTCTGGAGATTCAAGCCCTCTTATGTAGTTGAGCTTCCGTTCTCTTATTTGTCACAGCGGGCATCTGTTTCAATGACATCATCTGATTTGGACACAGAATTTAAGTTCTTAAAATATCGGCACAGTTTTTCACACATGCCCAGAATCYACTCTGAAATGTTCAGGATTTGTTCCAACAAACGGTGATCACGCCGAGTATCTCTGTGTGAAAGGGTTTTCTAAGAGAAGTTCAGCAGTGCCATTTAATTTCTGGCCAACGTTTCTCTCTGTCAGTAAGGTGGTGTTTAGTGGGACAGGACGAGCAGAAAAAATAAAACCCTTGCCCTAAATCAGTGGATGGTTCTGATCCAAAGAGCTTGTGGAAAAGGCAGAGARGAGAGGATTGTTCCCAGCCAGCGAGAGATGAGCCATGGTCATTTGGCAGAGARGAACATCACATGTCCGATACAAGGAAGAGCCAACAGCTGATGAAGGATGGTTTCAGGGTGAGAGCGAACGACGCAGAAACAAAGACAGAGGCCCCTTTAACCATGATCACTTGGAGCCACTGGTCCTTCTGAGTCATGTCGCCAGCAAAAAAAAAGCTGATAGGACTCCAGTTTTACACTTGGCCAGGGTAGGAGTGAAAGAGAGAGCAATCAGTGGAAACAATGCTGGGTGATGCTGTTGTTCAGTTCTGGGAGGACTGAAATGAGCAGCAGGAACATTTCAGAAGTGTTAAATCTCACTGCGCCTMAAAAAAAATCAGTATTGTACTCACTTCCCAAAGATTCTGATGAGTTGTATATTAAAATACAGGGAAGATTTTGAATATAGAACTATTTTCAAAATTAGTACAACCTCAGTGATCAGGGGTTCATGTAGGTTATGCCAGCATTTGTAAGAAAAAAAAATCATTGACTCAGTGTTTTTTGTACGACGTTGAAATTTTTCAGTTATAACCAAAGATATTATGCAGCCAATTTGTCAGTGTGAAAGGGTTTTTATTGCCTTCTCTGTTGGCATAAAATGAATGAAATCAAAGTGTTACATTACAAAAATTCAATATACAGTATTATAAACAATACAAAGAAGAAAATAGCACAATGAAATATTTTACAGGAGAAAAAAAAGGCTAGACTTCAATTAAAAGATAATAAAATTTGCACATTGGACAACATGAAGTAAGATTTTTTTTTACAAACTGATCTTAATATTTTTTTAATTTTACCAACATCTACTAAAGCTCACAGTTACAAGATTATATTGATCTTCAAAATATTAAAGACACAAGGCTTTTTAGATTGTAGTGATGGCAAGAAACAGAAACAGGACTCTTAAAGTAGTAAAACTTAAAAACAGAAGGAAAAAAGTAATTAGCAAAGGTTAGCCATAATTATTAAACCATGTAGCACCAGAGCTAACAATAAATCAAAAGACGGTTATATTTTACTTTTATTAATGAACACTTTTGTTTGTAAACTACATAACTTGCTTTTATTTGGCTATCCCAAATATCTTTAGGAGATTGTACATTGAAATAATCTGAGGTTTATTTCATGAGGTTGTAGAGTTAAAGTACATAGGTTATAAGTAATGTACAGTGTAAGACATATTTTAAAAATATTTAAGGATTTTTATAGCATGTTTTTGTTGTGTTTGTTTTACCTTGATTACATTCTGCTAAACTTTATTAGATTAGTTTATTTTTATAAATAAGAGAACATATGATTAGCAAAAACTCTAATTCATCTGTTATTTAAAGCCACAGTTCAGATTTTCTGAAGTGTGGTTGCAAAGAATGCTTAGGAACAAGACTATAKTACCTGTCATAGATTGTTGTTTAAATATCCCCAGTTTGGAGAGACAGTATAATTTAGTAACAATGCATAATACAGGCTGATGCGTACCTGGTACAAAGCAGGTAAATACGGGATTCTGGGTATTTACCTAGTACATATTGAATATTTACCTGGAGAGAACTGGTAGATACCAGGTACATAATGTGTACATACCTGGTAAGTGCCAAGTACATAATGCTCTGTTTTATGTATTGAAATCTTAATTTTCATTTGGCTGACTTAAGCTAACAGCTTGTTTAAGTGAGCCAAAACCAAAGTAGAAATACCTGTCATCTTAAAACAACTCCAGTATTAATTTCCAACAGTTCATCAGCTTTACATGACATCGTTGTTTCAGAAATCATATAAAATTCCTGCTTGAAGGGCCTCAGGCTGCACCGGAAGCTATAGCTGCTAGCAAACTCCCAACCACAGAATTTGATGAAAAAAACAAACATACAGACAAACCTGTGAAACAGACTGTGTTTGCAAAATAATATTTTTGTTAACCAATTTAAACCACTATATTCAAACCTGGATTGTTATTATTTTTTTAAAATGAAATGTATCCATTTCAAACTAGCCATTAGCTTGTAACTTAAAATGTACTAAAATGTAATTCTTCAAAATCAAGCTGTTCTAACAGTTATTTAAAACAAGTAAGTTTTTATTTGCCCATAAACTTTTCATTTGCTTTAAAAGGTTGGAAAATTGCTTTAAGTTATAGCCCTAATAGGACATACGGTACATATGTTTTATAATATTTTGTGGGTGAATTGAGTATTATAGTATCTGCAGAGCTGCAGATACTGAGTCCACTCTTGTGCAGCTTGGAACTCTGGATTGCTGGGATATTGAATAATAGAGCTAAAAGTTGAAATTTAAAACCTTGGCATGAAGAAATAAAGAAATACTGAGTGACAACAGGAATAAAAGAAAAACAATTCAAACAGGTGTGAGTATAAAGAGAAGCTGGTCTGGTGGACGAGGCTTTTAAAAAGTGTCAGGAAGAGGAAGGCAGAGTGGTCCGAGAGACTCTCCTCCTTTCCCTGCCAGCCCCTCTGGACACACTTGTCACTCTTTTTGACACGCACACAGTCACACACTCACACCCATGCTACAGTATAGTGGGGCTTTACTGTTGCCAGAGGCAAGATTATGAAAGGGAGGTGAGCCRGGGTCAGACACCACAGGCTCTCTCAATGAAACATGAACATGTTCGTATAGATGGCCTCTTTCCAAGATGGCTGCTCAGACATCAGAATGTGGCAGCATGCCCTCCCCTCACTCACACACAGATATGTATGTATAGGTGGTGGTGAAGTCTGTGTAGGCCTGGAGAGATTGGCTGGGACCAAAGGCTTCAGACTAAATTTAACTACACAGACTCCATTTCCCATGAGACCTAGCTGCCAAACTCCCCCACTCACTTTACCAAACACACTCCACTTCATCTTTACGGTTGAGGAAGTACCCGCCTCCTTTCCTCACCTTGACTACCAGCCCATAAAAAAGGAAACAACAAACAGCAGYTCCCTCCTCAGTTTTTCCTTTTTGTAATCCACTGATTTAAAAGCTGTCAGCTGTGTAAATACAGTGTGGGAATCACAAAAGCATCTGACAGGAAATTTAATTATATTCGAGTGCGGCGACATGTTTTTCTTTGCCTCTTTTTTTACGCCCCCTCCGCTTTTGCTCAGATGGTCTAAGTGACTTATGATTGCATCTCATGTTCATTCATGTCAACCAGCACCTTCCTGGCCAAGTGAAACCACATGACTCTGACTCACGACCAGCAWAAACAGAACTTCCCACAGGGAAGGTATAATGAAAGGAATACAGGAATATAATTCACCAAGTTTTTGTGCTGAAAGCTAGAGAATTATTTCTCAGTTTGTTCTTATACCCCTGTCGAAGGCTGGTGCATAATGGTATAGTCTCTCTGTACATCTGATCTGCTCCAAGATAATTTAACACAATTTCACACAGATATGCATCATCACTAAATGGATTGTTGTGCACTTTTCATCACCCCAGCTTCAAGGTTGTACATGGTCTTCACTTGACTGGGCCAATGCTAAAGATGGCTGTATAGATGTATAGTTTGTCAACAAGCGTATACTGTAATGTGTTCTTTGGGGTACTCTTGTAGTGGCCAGCATGGTGATTCAGTGGTTAGCACTGTTGCTTCCCAGCAAGAAGGTCCTGGGTTCGATTTCCAGTTTGGACCTGGGGACCTTCTGTGTGGAATTTGCAAGTTATCCCCATATTTGCAAGGGTTTTCTTCGAGTCCTCTGGTTTCCTCCCACAGTCTCAAAAACATGCAAAAGAGATTTGTGTGTTTCAGTGGTAATTTCCAGGTTAAATAAAAGGTAAATAAAACTGGTCCCAAACTCTGTGGAAATGGCTTCATTGTTTTTGTTGTTGTTGTTGTTGTTGTTTTTCTTCCTGTTGCTCCCCTTTGTGATGGTCAACACAGCAATCAAACATACACTAGAGATTTGGCAATTGGTTGATGCTGACTTGCCAACCGTTCCAACTTGGTTTCAAACCAGCAACCTCAAGACTGACCACTGAGCTACCACTGCCACAGAAACAACGTTGTTAATAAAGGTTCATCAATGCCAGGGATGGGCAACTTWAACGATGGAAAGGGCCATGTTTTTTGTTGACAGTTGCCCAACCTTCACCTATGCTTTTATGCAGCCAGAAACCCTAATGACAGTGGTCATAAGTTGGTGGTCTGGGTGGGATCTGAATACAGTTCACAAGGTCATTCTGTTCAGCCTATTAAATGGAAAGGTCTAGATATCCTCGAAGAAATGTGTATCACCCACCATATTTCTGATGTTTGAGACTAAAATCATCTTATGTTGTAAACGGGTAAAGCTTTAGGTAGCCATTTTGGTTTGACCCCAATAATAACCCTATGTGCAATCTCAGATCTATTAAAATTTGAGCAAACTTTATAGAGGGACCCTGCTTTATAGTCTACCTCCCAAAGCACAGAGACAAACAGAAATAGCTTTAATATACGTAACTTGTTTATTTAAAAATTAATATTTCAACAGATCTTGTGACTTTTCACTGTTTAACTGTGCCAAAGTGGTCATGAGCAGCTGGACTTTGAATGCTTAAAAAAATATAATTTACTTCTGCTAAATGTATTATTGAATCACTGGATGAAAACACTGTTAAAAACATGCTTCTCTGTTTAGCTGAGAACATCTTAATGATTAACACCTAGTGACTAACAAGCTTATGTTTGTGGGCAAAGATTCATTTCTTAAAGTATGAAATTATTTGACAAATTAATCACTTGCCTTTGAAAATCAAGTGTTTGAAGCAAATCAACTTTTCAAAAATATTTTTTTAAAATTTATGTAAGAACTTTACCTTGACATAATCTTCTAATTACACTACATCCATCCAGATGGCGTGACGGCATTTAACGCAGAATGAATCTGKTACCCTGGAAAGAAAACTTCACTGCTAGTGTTTCTTTAATCYAGCTAAGAGATTTGAAGGAAACGTAAATTCTGTAAAATCAGAACAAAGCTGTTGCTCAAAGGCTAAGGCTACATAGCCGAGATAAATTTGTCCTTGAGTTTACGGCCTCAAAGGAAAATAAGATTGTTCCATTAGACACAGCCACTTAAAATTAAAGCCATCAACACACCTGAGAGATGAAGTGTTTAATTACATTAACTGTCCAGTTCAATGTATGAGACCCCCAGTCAGCAGTTATTATTGCTAACAACAGCTCTGTAGAGCAAAGACACACCAACAACTTTGTTGTACTGCAAAGTGTCTCAGCTGCAGTGGCTCCATTCTGTAACTTCAAAGATTTCAGGGATTTGTTGTTCTGCCAGCAAATACTGCAGTTTACCTTTTGTGATTTTGGAAAGTCCAGTTTTGTACGAACTAAAGCTCTTTTCATTTACAGCTCTAACAGGGTCCAAAAAATACAGTTTTGAAGGAATAATGTACATTTTTACTAAAGAACAACCAAAGGAATGATTTTTTTTTAATCTCTAAAAGATGACAAGGGATATCAGTAGTTTGTTTGTGACAATACTGCTTGCWTTGGGGCTCAGTCAGGCCTCCTTAACACTGGGCTACACTCACCATGATCTATTAAAAGCAGCTTATTTGAAAAACGTTGTTCAGTGTGAAGAGAATCATAACATTGMTAAGCTTTTAGTATTCAATTACCRTATATATTAGGTGTAWTTRCACAAGGTGTCAGTACTGGATCAATACTGGTTGATACCAGCCTGAGTTTTACTCAGTATCGAAAGGGGAATTAGTCATATCAAACATCATTACTTAGCGTCTTCTGATTTCCATTACATTCTAGATCACGGTGGGCTAGCATGATGCCACTGCCACAAATATWACACCTAAGCTAAGTTGTTTTTATRATAATTTATGATCAAAATCTATGCCAGTGTGGCCAGGCCRTCTTCCTCATCCACCATGTCATGTTGATGTGCATAGACTCTATCATCATAGGTACACTGTCAACATATTCAATGCAAATGCCCTTTTACCAATGATAAACTAACATGAACTTGCTACAGACATTTTGTGCTCGCTCTAAACCACTGAGGACSTATGATGCACAATAGGGATCACATTAGGCTACTGTAACCTCTTTCATAARACAGGCCAGGTCGGGACTTAGGCTTCACACTGCAGGCAAATGTGGCTAATAGGGTTGGGCAATATTGGCAAAAAAATAATCATGATTAATTGTGGTATTTAGCCAATAACGATTAATTTGACGATTAATCCCCTGGAGTCCCTGGACACTCTTATGTCCTGGTCACATGACCAATTTAGTGGAAAGGATTTGCTCTTCATAAAAATCTGTTCCAAATTGTGTCAAAATTACAGACTTCAGGCTGTATATCAAATTTTAAATTGTGTTGATAGATAAATAAATTACAGAACTTTTTTTAATGTTCATCTTCTTTGACGTGGAGAGGAACMCTGAGCGGACTCTCCCTGGTGGCATTAATCGTATTAATCATCAAGTACCAAATAATAATCGATTATTGTTTTTCTGACGATTAATTGCACACAATACAATTATGCCCAACCCTAGTGGCTAAAATCAGATTTATATGCAACTATTTTGCAGCCCATTTCACGTTTTTTCATGACAGTCTGAGTGTGTTATTTGATGTTTTCAAAGCAACATCAGTCTGACTGATCATCTTGCATTTAATCTGRCTTTTAAACTGACTAAGTCTTGGATTTCTGCATGTCTTCAACTACATAACAAAACTCTTGTTGCTTGATCTTGTTTCTTTTAATTTTCCATGTCCTGGATGACTGAGAATCCACACAAATAGGGTGGCACAGTGGCTCAGTTGGTAGAGCTGATGCCTGTCAGAAAGAAGGTTGCCTGTTCAAATCCTGGCCCAGTGAGCTTTCTGGGTAATGTTTACATGCGTGGGTTCTCTCCGGGTACTCCGGCTTCCTCCCACACACCAAAAACATGACTGTTAGGTTAATTGATGACATAAATTGTCCTTAGGTGTGAGTGAGAGAGTGAATGTTTGTTTGTATCTATGTGTGTCCCTGTGATGGATTTGTGACCTGTCCGGGGTGTACCCCGCCCCTCGCACTGTGACTGCTGGATATGGGCACCAGTGACCCATGGGACCCTGAAGGAATAAGCGGGTATAGATAATGGATGGATGGACAGTCTGAGTGTGTTATCTGATGTTTTCAAAGCAACATAAGTCTGACTGATCATCTTGCATTTAATCCGACTTTTAAACGGCCTGTTTAAGTCTTGGAATTCTGCATGTCTTCAACTACATAACAAAACTCCTGTCGCTTGATCTTGTTTCTTTTAATTTTCCATGTCCTGGATGACTGAGAATCCACACAAATATATTATAGTAACTGTGTCGGTCCATATCGATACTAAAGTTGCTGGTTTAAAACTATAGTTTGTCTCATTTTCCTGTTCCACGTTTACAATGCTGCACCCAAGCAGAACAGATAATTATTTAACTGGCTCTGACTGCAGAACAACTTCAGATTATATCCTATATCCCATGTAGCATCTATACTTCTGCAAGGCATYAAGACCTGCAGTGTGAACRTAGCCTTCTGGCYTCCTCTGCATGACTTCTGAATGCACCGAGATGGCAAGGGTGATTGGAGYCAGCCACTATGATGGACTTCTTTCTCACAAAGTGAGAAAGTACCAGAGGGGAAATGGCCAATGTTTGAAGACATAAACTGTACCACAGCTCAATAATGTGATGCAGTGATGACATCTAATGCAACCCACCAGTCGTGGGATAAAACAACAGGTCACTTTGTATTTAGTTTAAATAAATTAGGTAATCACAAAGGGAAACCTTAAACTGAGTTTTTTTCATCATGTTTTATCTTGAAAAGCATTTAATGTGTTGCCCTTTATGTTGGATCAGCTGAGTTCTGCACCAGACTTTCTTTGGTGATTTATGAACAGTCAGAGGGAGCATTAGGATGGAGTGTGTGGCCAAGAATTTTATAAGCCTTTTGGCCAGTTGGTCACTATTTGGAGACACAAAAAATGTGATAATGTGCAGTTTCACTTATATCACACTAAATTTGTWTTTGCCAAACATTTGTATTTTGTGCATTTTTTGTTGTGATTTAGGCACCAAGTGTCTTAACTTGCTAATAACAGCTTTACTATTTTGAGATAAATTTGTCTCCTGAATTTTTGGCACTACTTCAAAAATCTTGTGCAACATTAAGCTGTAACTGCACTGTGTGAAGAGGATATCATATTTTGTCTAATTTATTCATTTGAAAATGATTTTTGTCATTTCTTTGTATTGATTGATTGATTGATTGTCGTTTGAATGGTTGAACCCAACCAAGACTGAAATTTACTTTTGTTTTTTTATGTATCTGATTTGTATTTATTAGCTGGCAGCAAAGAGTTTGTAGAAAAKACACACGAAGTGGGATTTTACCAGGATTCATAATGGTGAGCTTGAAGATGTGTGAACCAGAAAAGGTTTTAGTACCTCTGATGCTGATGAACAATACAGCAGGTTACAGTTTCTGAAAGGGTTCACATGAACTATAGCACAAAGGAAGTGTACTCATGTGTGCACRTACGTGAGTAAAAAGGTGTGACTTCAAAGCCGAGGTGAGTTATGGKTGTTAGAAGTAAGAAAAAGAAAGAAGAAAAAGATGAGGGTCAGTCAAGTTCATAGCTTTGTGTTTTTCCATCAACACAACCTGTGTTACTGGTAAGAGGTATAAGAATCACCTGCTGTTAATCAGTGAGGCACTTCAGTCTTAGTGTTAGCCACTATGAAACAAAGAGTTGAATTCTTTCAGGGGAAAAACCCTAAAGGATGKTTGGATGAACTCCATACAGAAATAACAGTTGGTCAGTCCATATATGATGTTAGGGCAGCGTATGTCTGTTTCTATGGTGTGCTTCATCGTTGGATCATGATAAGAAATGAAGATACCTTTTCACAAGTCAATAAAAAGAACTGTCCATGATGTTGATTTCTGTATGACCCTGTACAAGCTACAAGCTAATTAAAAAAAAAAAATATCAGTGTCAGAATCCATAAGAC
>NW_013952566.1:518155-519591 GCF_001266775.1 Austrofundulus limnaeus | reverse complement strand
CAACTATTTTTAGGAAATCAAATAGTTTTTCTGGCCTGCGTGATGTGATGAATAAATATCTTTATCTAAATATTAAGATCTCAGTCAACATTTAGGAACCAGTATATCACCTTAACTGTCAGACAGAAATGAGACTTTTAGTAAGCTGTATTGCTTCTTTGGTCAGTTACATCAATATCGGCCTACAGTTCAGTCTTAACATTACTGCACTGGCACAAGACTACCACATAGTGTTCTCACTGAAAACAGAAGTAGCAGGAGCTAAGTTTCTGATGTTTCCTTATTGCTTTCATCACCGTCTTGTGGTTAAACTCAAAGTTTCAGGTTGCTCTGGTTATACAGCAAGCTACTGTTCTGTCTGGACAGAAGGATGTGAGCCCATCCAGATCAGTTGGCTTATTGAGTCAGAGACCTGTCTATGGAGCCAAGTTTGAATCCTCAACAAAACCAAAAACGTCTCATATTACTCTGGGCGTTTAATGGCAGCTGTAAATAATMCATCCTGTCATTCAAAAGATGAAAAAGTAGGTCAAAGTGACCGTGATATCAAATTTTTGTAATAAATAAAAATTGCCATTTTTGAAAGATAATTCCAGTCACAAATTGCAAAATAATTTTTCATGCTGCTGAGATAAAAAGTTGTTGAGAAATTTACAAGTGAACTAACAGGAAGTGATGACAAAGGGGAATGTCTGCAAGAGAATGGAGCATTGATACAACAACTAATGACACAGAATATAAAGAAGAATCCGACACTTTCTTAGACTATTTTGAGTCACTTTCAGATAAACATGAAGAAGTGTTAAAGTTCAAATAATTTGTTTCAATAAACAGAGCTACTTTAAAGCGTTTGCCTTTGATGTCACTTCCTGTTTCACTTTGGCTAAGACAGATTCAAAGGAAAATATGTCATTTATGTGACAAAATGGGTAAAACCATGTGTATTATGTCAAGTTTTTTTAAACATAAATATGTTTTTTTGCCATTATATTTGAAGGATATTCATGTCACAGACACTTTAAGGTATAGTTAAACTGTTACCTTCAACCAAGACTGGCTAATGGCTCAAAGCCCATCACGTTGCTTGGTTGCTTGCCCAGCAGTTGCAAAAAAGAAAATCATGTTTTTTTTTCTTTTTTCCCATTTTTAAAACCTAAATGTGAAAATATCCAATCAAACTATTTTAAAATCCAGAGTACTTGATTTTGCTTCATCTATCTAAATCCTAAATAAAATCTAATGGGTAGTGATACTAGAAATGATGAAAATTGCCAAAATAGAAGAAACATACCTAAAAATGGAAACCCTATTCTACATATTTTGGAATATTTAAGTAATTTTGTTCACTGTAGGATCATCAACTCTCATTGGGCCTCATGCAAGAACATGTTCGTATTCTTCTCCTAAATTTCTCTTACTTTTGTTCGTACAAAGGG
>NW_013952566.1:513492-517249 GCF_001266775.1 Austrofundulus limnaeus | reverse complement strand
TGAGATGTGTGGACTTCTTCTAAATAAGACAAACATATTCATGGTGAAAAGTGAAATTGTAATATGTTAGTTCATCAATGATCTATCAGAACGTCCCAACTAGTGCACTTACAGAATATAAAGCTAATGTACTGCAACTAAATATGTATTTACTTCACAAAACTGCAGACATGAACGTGTCTCTCATTCAAAACTCTTTCTGGTTGTCTTTTTCTCTTTCTTTTCACTGACAAAACATTGTACATGCCTATAGTTTGAATATTTATAGACATGTGCGTCAGTGGATTATATAGAGCGACACACTGTGTGGGTGTGTATATGACACATTATACTGTATATATGCAGATAATAAGCTGCACACAGTTTGTTCATGTGCACCTAACTTTKTTGGCAGGTTCTCTGTGTCTATAAATGTCTTTGAATCTGGTCTGCTAAGTCAAGCATGGGTATTGTTTAATAGGGATGCATCTGTGTAGGTGTGAAAGCCGAAGGACATGTATGCRTTTGTTTGCTTGCACAACTATTGTGTGAGAAGTTCTGAATTCATAGTGACACAAAGACATTCTTCACTTGCTTTTGTGTGTGAGAAATCGAGACAAAACRGGCAAACATGTTGAAGACATCAAAGCTAGCAAGCAGTGGAGGAACAAGTCAGCACCAAGGCCCCCGTGGATAAGGGTCAAAGCAATATTCATCACAAATTTTAAGCTTATTCTGCTGCTTTCACCTCTGAAATCACAACTTAGATCTGAGACTGAAACTGACATTMAACTGAACTGTGTTCCAGTCGCAGCTAAAAAAAAGTGTGAGTTGCTACATGTTGTGCTCATCAACCAGAATTATTACAAGAAATACAAGCCAATAATAAAGTATTAGTCTGCAGTCAAAGACATTAGCAACAGGTTTCCTAATAGAAATGGGACAGAACTRTTTCTGCTTCCCAACTATAGACTGATCTCATTATTCAATGTGCCGTCCTGTATCCCAGCAGCTTCCACTGGACATTTTCACACACAAATTAAAGCCATTTAATGAGCACTAATTCAGTTTTGTTCTGCTTGATCTCCATCCACCCACTCATCCATCCATCCATCCATCCATCCATCCATCCATCCATCCATCCATCCATCCATCCATCCATCCTTGCTTGTTCCTGAGTGGGGTCATGGTGGCAGCAGCCCAGATATCTCTTCCCAAAGCCACCTCTTCCAGTTCTCCTGGGAGGTGAGAGGCATAGTCTCTCCAGTGTGTCCTGGGTCTTCCCCAGGGGTCTCATCTGGGTCGAACATGCCCAGAAAACCTCCCTTGGGAGGAATCTAGGAGACATCCTTACCAGATGACTGAACCRCCTTCGACTGGCGCCTCCTCTCAGTGTGGAGCAGTGGCTGTACTCTGAGTCTTTCCCAGACGACTGAACTTCTCACCCTATCTCTCAGACTATGTTCACAATGCAGGTCTTAATACTCCATTCTGACTTTTTTTTAACAAACATCTGATATTTTGATTTTCTGCACATCCATCCATCCATCCATCCATCCATCCATCCATCCATCCATCCGCAGAAAATGACGGCACATTCAGCTCGCTGTTTACAGAAGTAGCTAAACATGGATGCTTCTTTTAGCATGTCGATTCAGAAGTAGTTGTGCAGCCAGTCAATTAAATAATTATCCGACATGCTTGGTTAGTTCAATGTTAAAATTTGAACCTGCCTCTGACCAGACGCTCTGATTCAGAATTGTTGTTTTTTTTTTTAATGAAACGACATGCTGGAAGTAAAGTATCATTTATGATGTGTGGCCACTGTTGGATGTTACTATTACATATTTCTGGGAGTTCTGTCATTCAGCATATGGAAAATTAAAAGAACAAAAACAACTAGACATCCATTCTGTAGCTACAAGACTGAAACAGCATGACTCCATGCTAATGTCATTATTATGGGATTGATCCACTCACCCCCACCTCACTGATGTAAAAGTCAGATAAGACCTGGGTTGGATTTAAAAAGACTGTCATGAAAAATATCAGATATGGGTTGCATTAGGCAAATCTATCCATCCAATCATCCGTCCACCCATCCATGCTCTTTACTTTCTGGGTCACGTGGGTCACTGGTGCCCATGACCAGCAGTCACTGTGGGGGTGGGGCACACCCTGGATAGGTCGCAAGTCCATCACAGGACCCAATAGATCATTAAAAAGAACCAAACTAAATAAATAAACCATCCATGTAAAACCAAATGTGTGGTGGAAGCACCTTAACATTTCAAAATAAACTGGCAGAGCATTATGTACAGAAAAACATGATCACACAATTTAGGCTATTTATCAGTGGGCATATTTATCAGTGGGCACAGTTTATAAATTCACTGGATTGTCAGTTCTGTTCTTCCATTAGTTGGCATTAAAGGAGAGCATTCTGATTCTGAAAACACAGTAGGTAAAAGAAAAAAACCTCAGCCAATAATAAAATGTCAAATTACATCATACATGCTCTTCCTAGGCTTTCATTATCCAGAATTATCTTATAAATAAACCCCCAGTATGTTTTTGTCTACGTTAGTTTTTGTTTGGCATTATTTGATGAAATCTTATTTCTTAGTGTTAACCCCATCCCATGGTCCTTCATATAAAGTTACACCATAGTAACATCTAAATATATTCACCTTTGCAAAACCAAGTCATCCTTTAGTAAGGTGTAGGTCAGTAGAAAATCAAATTTTAAGCTTTTAGTTAAAACTGCAATGTTTTACACTAAATATGTATTTAGTATGTTGTGCATGTTTTGTAAAATTCTATTTACAGTCTTCAGTTTTTCTCTTGTTTTGTTTCTCAAACCTCCTGGCAGATTKAATACAGTTCGTCCACTACTTTAGTCAGTACTCCTTCTCCTGCAGCAGCTCTGTCCCTCGATAAAGCATTAAGCTGCAGACGACTAATGACTTTGATTTAACAGAGGCTTTTAAACAAGACAAATGAAAATCTACATTAACCGTTCCCGTCTTGATTGTGAATAATTAGGAGAATGCATTGAACCATTAATACAACTACATTTGTGAAACTAAATTTGTAATTCAACAAGCCCGGCAAAAAGTACAAGTGTTTCTTTGGCCCTACATGGCACATCTGTATGTAGGCAAACAATTCACTGATTACATGTTGTCTACTGAAACCAGGCAGAATGTAAACATGGAGTCTGTTTACCTCAGGCCTATTAACACTGTCATGATAGCATTTTCTTTACCACCAGTGTTTATGTTTGCACCGTCTTCACCACCATGACTCATGTWAGGATCTTCTTTATTCCTGGGCTCCATGTTTACGTCATCTTCACTGTGGCCAACTCCCCTGATCTAAGCTGCATGAAAGATGTGTATTAATGAGGAAAAGTGAGTAAAATCACTCTAAATATGTTACTACAAAYAAACTTAATGAAATGATTTCACAACTTTGGTGCTTAGATCCACTTTACATAAATCAGTTTTGTGAGAATATCAAATTTAACCAACAGGTTGTTAGTTACAGGCACAGGGAAGTGACTGAGGCTGTGAGTCAAATGCATCTGGGTCCAGAGATTTATTGTAGTGTGATAATGTCAGTGAAAAAAACAAACAAAACAAAACAAGAACATTACAGCAAAAATTACAACCCACCTTGTAAGCTAGGGTGAGAGCAACGGCGCAACAGCAGGTTTGTGTGATTCATTTGCAGCTGGGTTGTAGTGTGAGAATCAATGCTTTATTGGGGGTGGGGG